>NC_056743.1:885457387-885757387 GCF_019279795.1 Protopterus annectens | reverse complement strand
ACCCTGTTTTTTTCTGCTAACATATTTTCATACTATTACCACTTTGGTTGACAGGACACTGGTTTGAAGTACATCACCATGTATACATTTACATTTGAAGTAATCCTTAGTGCTGCTACAAAGGTGTGTGTGTGTCTGTGTGTGTGTGTGTGTGTCTGTGTGTGTCTGTGTGTGTGTGTGTGTGTGTGTGTGTGTGTGTGTGTGTGTGTGTGTGTGTGTGTGTGTGTGTGTGTCTTGATTTTTCTGGGTTGTTCTATGGAATACATCTTAATGCACAATTTCCCTGCCACGCTATTAATGTCTCATGTATCTATTATTTCTTGTATGTCACACAGCCATTTGTAGATGGTATGTGCCTTGTTTGATTAAAATTCAGCCACCATAAACTTTAGTTTCTTGTGAAGAACTCTGAATAAACTCAGTGACTGTGCTGCAGTGATTCTTCAGCTGGTCCACTGTGACGTTTCATTCACTGCCTGCTATAGCACCTCATGGACACGGACTTTGCCTGTGCCACAATATTTTCATTCTTTGTCCTGCTTCTCATTTTATTTGCATGTGCCACAATATTTTCATTCTTAGTCCTGCTTCTCATTTTATTTGCATGTGCCACAATATTTTCACTCTTTGTCCTGCTTCTCATTTTATTTGCATGCCTCATGCTGTTGCTTGGTCTCCTACTTCTTTACATATATGCTGCTCAGATTTCATAGACAAGTTGTGTAGTACACAGCAAGCACTTAAGGGGCAACACACAGACAAGAACAGGTTAGCAGCAATTCACAATCCCAGGACCATAAATCCAGAAAGACAATTGTGTAATAGAGGATCTATGCAAATGACTGCTTAATGACATGCACATTAATCTGGGTAGTAAAATGAGGTCCTAATTATATTGAAATATATGTAAAGTAAACAAAGTAATAATTCATTAACCACAGAGGAACTGTTCAGGAATGTGTGCCTGCTATAAAAAAGATAAAGCCTGCCAAAAATGTCATATTTGCATATAGCAATGCTCAGAATCATAGCAGCCATCACAAGCATCATTTGCTTTGTGCCTGGATAATACAGTGGCACACCTGCAGATTTATCCACTTACCTTCTGCATGTCATGGCAACATATGATAGCATCAGACACTCTTGCAAAGCTGCGAAATGGAAGGCATAACCACTTCAGATACAGTGTGTGAATCTGCTGCCACAAATGTAGAGGGAGCATTGTGCTGAGTGCAAGAGCCATGTTAGATCTGTCCCTCACTGGGGATGGTGAGTGCTCATGCTGAACAGCCCCATGTTGTTGTATTTGTGAGGCCACATTTGGCCAGTTTTGAGATTGGCTGCATGCCCAGGAAGGAGATGGACAATTCTACTGAGTCATCAGACTGTCCCTCGGGTATCTATGTCTTAGCAGTAGCACTGGTACCGGTACCAACATCAGACCATTATTGTGTCCCTGCTTCTACAGGTATCAGTGTAGAACTGTGTTCTGTGAAGGCACAGCAAAAAGACTGGAATGGCATGTACAATAAAGGGTGTGGGGACATCCTGATGTCAGTGCCCATTCCTCCAGATGATCTCAAAACCAATATCTATTTATTTAAATTTGTCTACAAGGCTAGAACACTGATGAAACAATAACTACTTAAAGGCTCACCTGTGAGCACATGATACAGAGCCACACCTCTCAACCTGTTAGCACAAAATTTCTGGACCAAGCAAAAAATAATGGGGGGGGGCAAAGCCCCAAAAATAGGGACAAATTTTAGCTATTGCTCTCATAAATTTAGAAAGCTGCTAGAATAAAAGGTATTCTGTTACCATGCATTTTCTGAGGGATATGAAGTCTGAAAATCTAATGCTTGCCATTATTTATTGAATTCAGTCCTCACTGATTTGCCACAAAAAAATCCAGAAAACCACAAATTGTTTGAGGAATACACTAAAAATGGGAGATAAAAATGTGGACACTCTGTGAAAATCTGGACAGTTGAGAGGTATGTAACAGAGCTATAGATTGCATATTACTGGGAATGGTAGAATGACTGCTACAGACAAAGAGGTAAGGTAACATGTAGATTTTACAGTAATCAAAGGGATAGCTGTGAGGGTACACCATATGACATTTGTAAAAGCAGAGCTGGGGATACACACAGCAGTATGTACAGAGTGAGGAAGGCATCACTGCTGCCAACAGTGAAGATGAATTGTTATGTTCAGTGATGTAGTCCTACTACAGTATGGGGGGAAAATACCTTAGCTGGGTGGGAGCATTAATCTTCATTGTATATTATGACTTCATTTAAGTAAGAGGCATAAATAATTGCTGTTCCACTTCAAGGGCTGCTGTACATCTTTCAGGAGGCAGGCAGAAGAGGTTTGCAGCATACTACTGCTGTACTCACTACAACAGAAACATACATACATTCGACTAACTCTACAGTTGTACAACACGGACATGTATGTACAAGGACAAGTTTCCTGATACTGAGGGCTACTTTGTTTTCAGTACAATATACAAACAAGGCACACATATAGGTAAACATACTCCTACTGTACCTTTTTATAAATTACATTTCAGTGGATGGGTGTGATTCCTTAACATGGGCGGCACGTGCTATTGGGCTGCAGGACTGCAGCCCCCCCACCAACTGTAAAAAGAAAACAAAAAGTAAATAAAAAAAAGTAAAACAAAACAATTGTGAGTCCTGGAACGTCACATTTGTGCACTCGTGGCATTTCCGGACTGCTGCTGAACCAGTCTGGAGCATACGCACAGAATCCAGACTTGTCTCACCAGCAGTCCAGATTAGGAAGACAGCATTCAGCTGCAAAAAATCACAGAAGTCTATGCAGTTGTAACTGCATAGACTGGAAGGTTGTTGGACTGCAACATTGGAACGGCAGGACTTACTCTGGTCACGGGCTTGCAGGAAAGAAGGACTTGCTCACTCTCATCACTGGCTTGCAGGAATGGATGAACTTATAATGGATTTTACTGTTGTGCTCAGTGTGTGTCTGTGTGTAATGCCCCAGTTAACTATAACTGGTGTCTAGAAAGACACCCAGGTTCAAACCCTCAACCTAGAATACAGGTAGCAAAAAATCTGAATTCCCTACCCAACACCATTTCTGAAAAGCATTCAGATTTTTGCCTCATTTGATTTTCAGACACCAACAAAATATTTTATTCTAGCAATTTTCTAAAGTTTATAAGATCAATATTTGAAATTTGTCCCTGTTTTGGTTGATGTATTCCCACATTTTTGGCTTTGTGCAGGTTGTTTTGTGCTAAGAGGTTGAGAGCTATGGTGAGAACTGAATTCACTGAATATGTTTGGGGGCTGTATTCCCCCATTACTGGCTTTGTGCAGGTTTTTTTTGTGCTGTGGTTGAGAGCTATGGTGAGAACTACTAAATGATAGTCATTTAAGTTTCAGTCTTCCTGTCTTTCAAAAAACAGCTGATGTGGCGCAGTGGTATGTTTCTCTGACTGTAGTGCACAGGGTTCAAGACTTGGCAGTGAAAGACATGGTGGTAGCACAGTATTTTATTCTAGCAACTTTCCAAGGTAATACAAGCAATATTTAAAATGTGTCCCTGGTTTTTGGGCATTTGTCCTCCCCCCCCCCCAATAAATTTTGGCTTTTTCCAGATTTCTTGTGCTCATGTGCTGCAAAGTTGAGAGATACAGTTGAGTGTCGACTGGATTTTATAAGGAGCTAAGAGCTTCAGGAGAATAGAAGCCTAGTGTTGCTTATGCTGAGTCTGCTTGCATTAATAGCACAACAGGTAGTGTATTTGCTTTCAATGCAGAACGCTGCAGGTTCTACTCCCCCAGTATGTAGATGCATTGCTGATACTGTACTGTGTTGTACTTTTAAAGGGGGTGGATGCTGCAGTCCTGAGAATGTCCTCTTTGGTGGAGAAACTTAGTAACTATGAACCTGTTATCAGTTTGCCATCCAAACAGGCACTTTATTTGTAGATGAAACAATGAAATATAAAGTTGTTTGCTAGCAGCAACCTCTTCATTAGTTACAGATCTCTTTAATGTGGAATTATTTAGATGACTTACTTCTGCAGAGATTGTGCATATTTACTGATACTGGTGGATTGTAGAAGTTTCAGTAGACTTTTACAATGGAAATGTTCTGAATTGGGCAGTTTTGTCATTATTGGTGCATGCATTTTGTTTCATTGTTTACTGGAAAAATGTTCAAAACAGTACATTTAAAACACCCTCTAACAACTGTACTGTATTATACAAGGAATATAATTTAATACAGTCTGGAAGGTGTATCAAAGAACACATGTATGTTTCATGTGCAAGGGGCCTATGATTTGAAAACAGCCCAAAGTTAATCTTTATCTGCCACTGGCCAGATGTATTTTCTTTGAATGTGAGTTTCAATGTTGTTTCAATGAATGTGAGTTTCAAGGGCAGAGAAGTTTTAATGCTAACTCTATTTTCATTGTGAGACTGCATTTCTTTGTTTAGCAGGTGTCTATTAGTGTTTGCGCTGTAAAATGTAAAATAAAACTTTTAAATGAAATCCAAATCATCGTAGAAGTAAAGCAGTATGCACATCACAGTGTTTATGGTAAATGGGGTGAAATAGCCAAGTAATGGGACATTGGAATGGCTGCAGGGGGGAGGCCCCATTCAACCATGATTTTATGAGGGGGGGAACAGCAGCAAACTTAAAGACAGCTCCAGCTGAACTATAACTCTCAACTGTCCAGATTTTCACAGAATGAATACAGTTTTGCTTCTTATTTTTGGTTTGTTCCTCATAAAATTTGGGGTTTTCTGGCAAATCATTTAAATAATAACAGACATTGAGTTTCAGACCTCATACCCTTCAGAAAAATGCATGCTAAAGCAAGGCCTTGTCCAGATTTCCTGCATTAAGAGGTTGAGAGATATGTGCAAATAAATCACTTTAAAGAATTAGGTATATCCAAACCTCTCAACTGTCTCTGACATTAGCTCAAAATGTTGCTCTCCCCCTAATAATCCCTCCACAAAATGCCAATTTTGGAAGAAAATGTGGAGGGTTTACAATTAAGAAATAATTGTAATGATCAGAGTTATAGATTGTTTTTATTTCAGAAATGCATGGTAATTCTCTTATTTTGTCAGCTGCTCAACTTAACAGACTAATATTAAAAAGTGTCCCTTCTTTGACAGGTTCCCAGCTGTATTGTGTGGCTATTTTATATTTTTGCATCACATTTTTGGTCAGTTTTTCATAAAATTGTGGTTTTCTAGCAAATTAGTGGCAAATCATTAAAGATTAAAGTTAGAAAATAATGATAGAAATTTGAGTTTCAGATTTTATACCCTTCAGAAAATTCATACTAATACAAGACCTACTATTCAATTATCTTTCTAAGTTTATAAGAACAATATTTAAAAATTGTCCTTATTTTTGTGCCTTTGTCCCACTTCTATTTATGGCTTTGTTCAGATTTCTTGCTCTGAGGTTGACAGGTATAACAAATGTGCCAGGGCCATCACCGTCAGCCAGAGACATTTCAAATTGTGATATGCTTGTTGCAACCCACTCCCCCATGTAGTGACTCTAGATGTGTCCAAGCAAGGCAAGGAGCAGTTATACAGTGCAAGTGTGCAGAGTATCCCCCCATCTAAGGTAGACACAAGTACTATAGTGGCTTTTCATCTGTCCATGATTTTGCAGAATGTTCTTGTTTTCCGTCATATTTTTATACTGTTGATTTATGCTTATTATTTAGAAAATGTGTGTGTTGCACTGCCTGTTGCTCTGTGTTTAAGTAGCAAGGTTTTAATGATCATCAGGTAAGCTTGTCTGAGATTGTAAGATGCAAGTAAGCTTTAATTAGCATACTGTTAAAGGATTACCAACACTGAAAGCCTTTTTGTTGTTGCCATGCAGAGAATATTTATATAACTAGATAATGTATAAACCTTAGGTATTGAATTGCATATGATACTATTTGTAATAAAGGCCATTATTACAGTATTTTCAAAAGCTCAGTACATTTGTTGGAGACCTGCAGTCATCTTTGCAGGCTTTACCAGTAAACTAAACAGAATGCCAATCTATTGTGTGTGGTCCATAACCTATGTAGTAATCCTTTAAGCAATTTAGCTTGACCCGGTTTGCTGTTCATTTTTTTACTTTGATCATGTTTTCCGCATTAAACAAGTAGATAGTTTTTGTCAGGTAGCAGGTCTTTTTTGGATAAACATTTTTACAAGTGGTGGTATCACGGAGATTGCTACTTTCAGCATGTTACTTGGTACTTTTATAAAACTGAATATAAATTATAATTAGAACTGCAGTGCAAGGAGAAGTGGTTAGAGTTGAGTGCTGCTTGTTTTTTATACTTGATTTTGACTGGCATTCCAGTAATGTATTTAAAAAGTAATTTATTTTTTCATGCCTTACAACCTTTTTGTTTCCATCTAGATATTAAGTAAGCTGTCTTGCAGCCAATGCATTGAAATATTTTTTTCTACACTTCATTTTGTCTTGAATGGACTTTCATAATGATGGTTTGACACCCAGGAAAGCTTATTTAATTAAAATCCTAGTTTTTGTGATTTTGAGCATAGATCCACCCCTTTCTAGTTCACCACACCCCATCCTATTGGCACCACCCATTCATCTGTCTCCTGCAGGCCCCTTTGATTTGAAGTCACCAGCCACCATCGAGTTAGAAAGGTAAAGAAAACACAGCATAACACATACACACTTTCAGAGTACTCTATGGCTTCAGACTGTCTACTAATTTAATAACTAATAATTAATAATTACTAATAATATTTGTCCAAATATGTTCATAGGTTCATACTAGGCTATCTGCCCTAGGGCATTTATAAGCCTAGCCAGAATGTGTTTGGCTTTCGCCACCCATTTTAAATTTATTTTGCTATGCCCTTTTTCGAGGTTAGTATACTGTGCCTCTGTCTAACAGTGACACAGAAGTGATACCCGGGGTAAACCTACAATCTCCCATCCATTCATCAAGATTCCTCTTGAAGAGAGTCAATGAGGGACTCTGCCTAACCTGGATTGGGATTTTATTCCAGAGTGAAGGGAGCCTCTGGGTTATGAATCTGTCCCTCCAGCATGTCCTATTTATTTCAGTGCTGAGGTTCAAGTCTCTCGAGCGCGTAGCTCGATGGGATTTGGATTTTCTGAGGTGCAGCATGTCCATTAATTTCGGGTTGGACATGGCTTTATACGTCAGGCACAGATCGCCTCTGAACAGGCGGTATGCCACTGAGTAGAGCTGGAGTTTCTTTAACCGGACAGCATATGGCATCTGTTTGAGCCCTTTGATCCTCTTGGTGAGGTACTTTTGGGGTCTTTCCAGTTGCTGCAGTTGTCTGGTAAGGTACATCCCAAAAGGGGCATTGTACTCAATTATGGGCCTGATGAGGGAAGAGTAGAGAGGCACGATGACGTCTCCTGATCTAGATGTGAATCCCTTCATGATTACGTGGGCTATATAAAATGTTTTTCTAACCACTTTGGCCACGTGGTTGTCAAATGAAAGATTGCTATCAACTTGGGTCCCCAGGTCCCTAATTACTTCTTCTGTACTTAATGGATTACCACCTATGTGGTAATTTGTGGGCACTTTGTTTTTGCCAAAGGGGATGACTATACACTTTTTGGCATTTAGCTTGAGGCCATGGCTCTGGCACCAGTTGTCCATTTCTGTGAGGCCCTTTTGGAGGATGCTTGTGTCGGCTGGAGAGTCGATTATGGTGCCCAGTTTGCAGTCATCTGCGAACTTGGTCAGCCACTGTCCTTCCGTGTTGGCCTGTACCTCCGAGAAATATATACCGAACAAGAGAGGTCCCAGGACTGAGCCTTGTGGGACACCACTTGTAACTGGTTTGGAGTCTGACATGGCTCCAGCAATTCTAACCATGTGGGTTCTGTCCTTGAGCCAATTTGCAATCCATCTAGTGACATAGGGGTTTATATTTAAGCTGGTGAGCTTATCTATAATGCCCGAGTGGGGTATTGTATCGAAGGCTTTTGCGAGGTCCAGGTAGGCTGTGTGGACCACCTTCCCCTCGTCAATGGCCTTGGTGACTGTTTCAAAGAAATCAACCAGGTTTAAGAGGCAGGATCTGCCCTTAACAAAGCCGATCTGGGTAGGATCCAGTGTTTGTAGGTCCCCAATATCTTTATTTATAAGGTCCATGATGATCCTTTCCATAGCTTTGCAGACCAAGCTAGTCAGGCTTATGGGGCGATAGTTACCAGGATCCGTTGAGGCACCACCTTTATGGAGAGGGACCAGTGTTGCTGTACGCCACTCTTTGGGCACATATCCTGTAGTAAGGCTGAGATTGAACAGTAGTTTTATGTTTGGGTTTAGCTCTTCTTGGAGTTCATGTAGGATGCAGCCCGGGACACAGTCTGGTCCCATTGATGCTGTGTTTTTTGCTTTGGAGAGGGCGGCTCTTACCTGAGCATCTGAGATGTCAGGGTGGCAGCACTCTGCTGGGATAGATATTTGCCCTTTTGGTGTGGGGGGGGGAGAAGTTTGTGCTGAACCTGTCAGCAAGGATGTTGGCAATGTCTGTGGGTTCTTTGTATTTTTTGTCATTTTGGACTAATTCTGAGCATATCTGAGAATTACCACCCAGGTTCCTAACATAACTAAAGAAAGCCTTGTGATTATCCTTAGTGTCCTGTGCAATTTTTCTCTCGAAGCTGGCCTTAGACAATTTTGTGTGTGCCCGTAGTTTTTTGCTAATATTGATCAGTGATGCCTTCCCTTTTTGGGATTTTGCTCTATCATTTAGTAGCTTCCTCCTTCTATTGTATAGTTTGTTTATGGCTGGGGTCCACCAGACAGGGCGTCTGCCTTTGGAGGATTGGGTCTTGGTTTTATTTGGGATCGCATGATCCATGCATTCCTGAAGGTGTTCATAGAATGCGTTTATAAAGGATTCTGTGGTCTGGGCCATATTTTCCACAGGCCCGGAGGCTGTGAAGGATTCCACCTCAGTTTTGAGGAGTGTGAAATTTGCTTTAGAGAAGTTTTTCACTGTGGTTTTCTGGGCAGGGGGTGGGGTCGGGATGTGAATATCCAGTGAGATTAATTTATGGTCTGATCTTACCAGTGAGGGATACACTTCTGGTCTGGAGCATAGAGTCCCCATGTTGGTGATGATCAGGTCCAGTATGTTTTCCCCTCTTGTGGGAGTGGTAACAAGTTGTCCCATAGCATTTGAGTTTATAAATTCTAGGAACCTTTGGGCTAAGGTGTTGGAGCTAGAGTAATGCTCCCAGTCTATGTTTGGGTAGTTGAAGTCGCCCAATATAATGGTGTTTGGAGAGACCTTCATATTTTCCAGTGTTCTCAGGAAGGCCGAGTGGGGTTCCTGGGTTTGGGAGGGTGGTCTGTAGCAGGCTATAAACTGGAAGGCAGTTTTACCCACTGTTAGTTGCACATGGATAGTCTCTGATGCTTCATGCTTTGCCACCAACCTGGAGGTGTGGGTATCTTTGATGAATATCGATACTTCCCCTCCTTTTGTGGTTCGGTCCAAGTTTTGGGGCCGAAAAGCATGGTATGAGGTATAACCTGGTAGTGCTGGGGTGCTCTCGGGAGCCCTGAACCATTTTTCTGTTACTGCACAGATATCGATGTTCTCCATGCTAAGGAGAGTTTCGAGTGCGTGCATCTTGAGGTTTAGACTTCTGGCGTTGAGTAGCATTACTCTTAGTTTCTTATCCCTTGTGATACCTATGGAGGTGGGTTTGTCTTTTGATCCTTGCCTAAAAAAGGCACTATGGGGGTAGCAAGAGCCTTTGCCAATATCCGAAAGCCCAGGGGTGACAGGTGCAAGCCGTCCCTAGCGAAGCATCGTGGCTTGTCGAGCATATCATCCCAAGCTGACAGGCATTGGATCCCCTTTGAATGACACCAGTACTTAAGCCAATTGTTGAAATTGATTATCTTGTCTTCATATTGTGGCATCATTCTTGGTGAGGGTAAGATGCTACTCAAGGTCAGGGTCATACCGGCCTGGGCTACATGCTCAGAGAGCTCCTTTATGTCTCTTTTCATGTAGTCCAGGGAGGTACGTCTCAGGTCATTTACACCAGCATGGACAATGACTGAGTCATATTTGTACTTGCCTTGGAGTGACCTGAATGCTTGTGTTATGTGGCGGATCCTAGCGCCTGACAGGCTGCTCACCGTGACCCTCTCCTTGTTCAGCCTGGTGAGCGGGACTTCAGTGTGCCTGACGATAGAGTCACCTATTACAAGTGTATCAGGTGTGTTGTTTAGTCTTAAGGGTTGTGACTGTTCGGCACACTGGCTTTGTGAGATATGTGCTGCATGTGTTTTGTTTTGGGGTAGCGGCTGCTTGGGTGTCTGCTTTGGAGGTCTCTGTGCTTCGGCAGATCTTTATTTAGAGCCTCCAAGTATGTTTTTGTGTGATTATGTGTTTGGTTTGCTGTCGTGGTAGGTCTATGTGAGACTGGAATTGTAGTGAGTGTGGTTTCCTTCTCCTCCTGACTGGTTATGCCAGTACTGAGTTGTAGTAGATCTTCCCAAGTCTGCCTGGTTTAACACCAAGCATGGCAGTGCACTTCCAAGTATATACCCATTTGTACAACTGTAGACATGATTCACAGGCTGCCATCTTGTTCCTCGCAAAAAAGTGACACCACTGTCAGAGGAAACTGGAAGAAAGGCAGCTTCTGAAGAGAACTTGCACATTTGTGAATAATAGCTCCTTTGATGCCATTTCATGGAGGGCCTACGGAGCCCACATCATAATGCATTTAAGAACATAGATGCTCGGTATGACCCAGATAGGAGAGAGGAAAAGTGTAGGTATTGTTCTGATGACCTGTGTCCTAACAACTCTGGTGAGCTTCATGTTTGAATAGTGAGGGCATGCCCTCAGTGGTATATTAAATACCTCTGTTAGTTGTTTTTCCCTTGTGTTATGCTTCTCTGTTATCCTGTTGTAGGTTTGGTCTGCAGTTGTACTGGCAATTACTTGTCAAACTCATCCTAGGAATTTGATCTACGGTTGTCTGCATCCTTCCATTTAACATATTGGTGGTTGTGGCACTGTGTGTGATATGCCTACTACACTTTCTGCTGGTTTCTGCAGGACCATTTACTAGCATGGTATCACACTACAGCATGTCACAGTGTTGATATCTGTCTAAATATACCTGTGCCAGATTCAGTTTACATATCTTAACATATGTGCAAAGGACATGGGATACATGCCTGCTCCTAAGGGTTGCATCTATTGTTCTAACATCTCAATTTATAATTATCACAGTTTTGTTATATGTCCTTTCTCTTTCATCAGAATGTGATGCAAACTGTGATGCCTTCTTTAAGACACAAGAGAAGCTAGCAGACAGCCACAGTTAGCTCTCCTCACTAGGGCTGACATGTCTGTATATTATTCAACCCAGTGTCTGTATACATTCACTAGGATTACTGGGGATTATAAAATGCAGCAGAGAACAGCATTTTACAAAATAATGTGGTATAATTGAATACAAACAGATACAAAATGCATGTTTTCCCAAAGCATAATCTCATACAGTAGGGACACAGTATCTCTTCACAAGTTGCTCTAAGCTTCTCATTAACTCATTTCTTCCAGTTTTCCTTGAGCAGGAAATATTTCCAGGTTCCTTCTGTTGCCTTTCCCCAAGTCTCTTTCTATTTTGCAGTTCTTCACCTGTTCTAGGCATGAAATCCTCCTCTAGGAAGGGAGGACAACTCTGAACCAGCAGCCTTCTGGCCTTGTTTTTGCACATCGCTGACTGGCTTCATTAACCATCGAACTCGTGAGAGCATACTATAATACAGCAAGAATCCTGCCTTTATTAAAGGAGTAGCTCTACTTAAGTCAACAGTCTTACTTAATTAGCATAATCATTTTGCATACAGTATTTAAAACAGCATTATGTACGTTCTTTTGACAGTTTCAGTTCATTTTAACATACCACTTGGGAAGAATGCCACACTTTGCTATACTGACAGCCCACCTTGAAACCATTGATTTCAGGTCCACTAAACAGGCTGCAAGCCCTAGACAGGCCATCTGTATTGTGGTAGGTTGATCATGCTCACTGCTATACTGTGAATTTTAAGGAGTGCCCCCATCTACAGAACTTCATGTTTCCATCTTGCTGACAATATAATCTTTTTAGGGAGCCATGGTCCGTCACCTGTGTGAACTTCCTGGCCAAAGAAGTAACATCTTACAGAAGAGAGTACCAACTTGATTACCAAACAGTCCATCTCAGTAGTGGACTTCTTAGTTTCTGCCCTGTTTAACATAACTTAGAAATCATTGAGGGCATTCTTCTCCATCAAAGGTCTGTGATAGCACTGTCCCTAACCCTAACTCCGATGAAAAAAGGCATGCTAAAA
Source organism: Protopterus annectens (assembly GCF_019279795.1). Lineage (NCBI taxonomy): Eukaryota > Metazoa > Chordata > Ceratodontiformes > Protopteridae > Protopterus > Protopterus annectens. The sequence goes on along the minus strand of NC_056743.1, from coordinate 885,744,949 downwards.
TCTGTCAATGCTAAGGCAGGCTCTAAATACAATATTCCCCCTATCTGCTTTGAAGCACTTGTTGCCGCTACTGTCCACTAAAAGGGCTATCTTCCCTTTTGTAAGATCCATAAGGGCAGGCTATTGATGCAAAATGGGGTACATATTTCTGATAGTTCCCAGCTAGTATCAAGAATGCCCTTATTGTTTCTTAGTGCCTGGAATAGGCCAGTTTAGCACTGTTTCTAGTTTTTCCTTCTAGGTCCTAACAATGTCCCCAACCTATTACCCAAAATATTTTACCTCTGTCATGCTTAATTTGCTCTTGGAGGCATTCAGAGTTTACTTGGGTTGTCTCAGAGGAGTCTAGTATAGCTACTCCTTCACTAAATGGGAATTCCAGTCCTCAGTGTATATTATATCACCTAGGTAAATGACAACATATATGACATGGGGTTTTAGGATTCTGTCCATTAATATCTGAAAGGTCACAAGAGTACCATGAAGCCCAAACAAAAGGACACTAAACTGGAATAAACTCTATGGTGTTCAAAATGCTGTATTTTCCCTGGCTTTTGCTGTTAGAGGCAATTTGTTGGCATCCCTTTTTAATTGTAATGCAGTAAAAAAAACATGCCGTCACCAGTCTATTAATTTATTAACCATAGGCATTCGCTCTTAAGTTATGAAATGCTGTTCAGCTTCCCAAAATCATTATGGAGCCCGAATGTTCATCAGGCTTTGGGACTCGCATTATAGGTCTTTTGCATTCTCTTTTTGGCTCTTCTATCCTGCCCATCTTCAGCATCTTTGTATTTCCTTCGCAACCCCTCTCTCTGACTCTGGTACTCTTCCTGGAGTGGTCTCCATATTGTATTTAACCAGGTTTTTCCTACTAGGTAGTTCTGAAAACACTGTTGGTTCTTAAAAGAAAATCCCTTATGTCATGTTCCTGTGATTGAAATACAGAGTCATCTACCTGCATTGCTGGCATAGAGGTCAATTCTAGCAAAAAAAAAAAAAAAAAAACTATCAGTTTCTACCATTAAGCGAACTATACAGGTCTACACTTCTTTCCATGGTTTTAAAAATGTTGATATGGTACATCTACTCCAGCTTTCTCCTACCAGTCTGTCTAACCCTGTACTTTACATCATTTATTTTTTTCGGGTCTATATTAGATCACCGAGCACTTAAAAACAGCGAACGATGATTAATAGACCCTATGTAAGCGAAAGCTTACAATTTCCAACCGTCAGAACAGCGATTTTTTTTTCCTAGGGAAAAAAAATTGCTGTTCCAACAAAAAAAAAAAACATACTTTAAACATTACATTAAGTGGGGGGCATCATCCCCCACACCCCCCTACTTAAATATACCAACTCTGAGAATGCACTACAGTGCCAAAAACAGCAAAGTAACGAAGCGGCCAAGCAAATTCTTTCCCAGGTAAAGAATTTGCTTAAAAGCCTCTTCGAATATTTTGCCATTTCAGGCTTTTGAGTTCGACTAAGATGCATTCGAAAGAATGCGTCTTTGGCCTTCTAATAGGGAACCTTTTTTTCTGTTTCAGATGGACCCTGCCACTCAGTCAGAATTTGTTTTCTGTGAAAGGGACCCAGATTAAACACCTGATCTCATGGTTTTAAATTCCCTGGTCCATGCATTTCTACTATACACTTCTTGTTGTGTAGCCTAGGTGCATTTAAATGGGGTTTGCTTTTATTGATGTTGCTTGGCAATATCTAACAGTCAACAGGTGTGCCTCTTATACAGCAACTCAAAATAACTAAATCCTGTCAAGTCTTGTGGCACTTTTCTAATAGCAAATAGGATGCATGACATTAATTGGTCCCAAATTCCTGCCATCTTCTTCAATAACTTTCTCAGCATAGACTTTAACAGAAAAAAAATGTCTACGAGCACATCTGTCTGGGGATGGTACCTAGAGGTTAATTGCTTAAACTTTAAATGCTGGCACAATTGGTGCATAAATGACGTCCCCTAATCAGCGAGTAATTTCCTAGGTATCTCTGTTCTGGAAAATAATACCATCAACTCCCTAGCTATAGATCTAGCATTAGCCTTCCATAGGGTAATAGTCTCAGGGTATTGAATTGCACAGTCCAACTAAAATGTACTGAAACTCATTGATGAATTTCACCATTGGTCTGACAGTATCTCCAGCAATATGTTCAAAGGGCACCTCCATAATAGGTGCTGGAGTCGAAGGATTTTTGAAGCCTAGGTTAGGGGTTGACGTCTAGTATTAATCAAATCCAGCACAAGTCAACATTTTCATTACTTCCAGACACTAAAATCTTGCTGGGGTCCATGCTTTAGTCTTGTCTACTTCTAGGTGCTCTCTTAGAATTGTGCTAACCTCATTACTGGAGTTCTGATGGTTTGGTCACCAACAGTTGACATAATATTTCCTCTCTGCCCTTACATACAGGTTTGCATTAGTGGTTCAGTGGTAGAATTCTTGCCTCCTACACAGGAGACCCGGGTTCAATTCTGGGCCAATGCATCGTCTCCTTTTTTACTCTACTCGATAGAGGCACTGGGAACTATCATCGGGTAGCATGATGCCAGGGCACTTCTATGGGCTAGGCTTGTAAAGGCTCCAGGGCCATTAGTCTAGTACATACCTATGAACCTATACAACACCTAATTTTATCACTCAAAAATGGGTAAAAAGTGAAAACATTTTGTTTGGCTTCTTCCCCTGAAAGCCTAGTTATATTTTCCCTTGCTCTACTTAAAATCGCATGTTCCCACTAGTGCCTTTTTAAAGTTTATCCAGCTTACCTTGAGATCAGCAAACTGGAGTTTCCCCAGAGTCAGCATGTCATGAGGTAGAAAGCACTACCTTCTTTCCTACCTATACAGACAGAAACTTGGGTTTCAGTATCCACTTCTTTTCCTAAAAAAAAGGCATCTCATATCAAGTCTCTGTGACTTTCCACTCTTTTTCACACTTTTACATTTAATCTTACAGTAAATTACACTTAAGTTAGTTTTATACTCTGGGTGTAAACATACGGAGGGCAGTAGTAATTGTTCAGTGGCAGGCATAACTTGCTGCTGTTTCTGATGGTTGGACATTGCTGCCTAGAGTTCTAATTGCTTTCTTATTGGTTCTTTCATTTTGTTTACTTAGCTTAGAAGTGTTTGAAGCCATTTTGCCTTTTTTGCCTCAAGATTTCACTGGAGTTGAGCTGGAGCATGTGCTGAGACGTGTTTGTCTAGTGTTTTCACATAAAAAAAAACAAAGCAAGTACTCGTCTCAGCTGCATTTGTAACTGTTTTGGTATTTCTGTACTTGTATTGCTTATTTTATCAAATTGTACAACTTTTGAGCAGTTTAAGATTCAAAGTCAGTAATTTTAACCAATCACCTGGCTGTTAGAGTACCAGCCTGCATATCCCTTTTAACAGTAAATTGCAGTTCAATTATAACAGCTTATTTTGTGCATTTTTAGTTACCTTGCTGTTTGTGTGATTACCAGATCTTCCATTTTGTTACACCGTGTGCTCGTACATATCTTCTCCATTTTGCTAAACAAAGTGTTTCCCTGTGATTTTCTCCTGTTTTTGCCACCTATAATCCTGTATTCAATTTCAGTTGGTTTTCTAGTCTCGTATAAACATTCTGAAGGCAGTAGTGATTATTCAGTGACAGAGTATAATTTGCTGCTGTTTCTAAGGGGTGGAAATTACTGGCTGGAATTCTAAACGCTTTCTTATTGCTTCTATCACTTTGTCAACCATACCACTCAATCTCTTAGTGCAAAAAAAATCTAGACAAAGTCTAAACAAATGTGGGCCAAAGGCCCAGAAATAGAGGCAGATTTGTAATGCTGATTCTATAAACTTAGAGATATGTTAGCATAAACAGGATTTGTCTTTGCATGAATTTTCTGAAGGAACTGATGTCTGAAACTCAGTTGTATGTTCAGAATTCATTTCATAGCTGAATACTAGGCTAATTGCCCAAGTCCCAAATCAAACCCTGTATTTTGTGTCTATGAGGTAAAGATCTTGACCATTATGCCAAATCTACCACCTAGTGACTTCAATCCTCATTTGTCAGAAAGCCACATATTTTATGAGGAACAGACCAAAAATACGAGGCAAACATCTGGACATTCTGTGAAAATCTGGACAGTTTATAGGTTTGCTGTGGGTTACTGTGCTCTGCACAGCACTGTACACCATCATATTTGACAGATGTAGGCACTTGCAGTTTCAATCTCTCTCTCTCTTAGGAGCCTTAGTCAACTCAGCCTTCTAGTTACAGTTGTATAAATTGTAAAGTGCTATGTCACTGCATTTCTAAAGCCAGTCTCAGCGTCAGTGTAGACCAGATTACTTACTGCCAACCTGATTTTGGTGCATGAACTAAAATCATCATCTACATTATTTTTTATCCCAAATACCAAAACACTAATATCTTCCCCAGTTCATTGCTAGGCTAGACTATAATATAGAGTGCATACAGTTAACTTAGTGTTTAAACTTTAATTAATGCATGCTTATTTTTTTTTGCCAATACTTTAACCAGGAATCCAAATACTACTATATTATCTTTTCTTCCATTACACATTGATGCTTAGTCAAAATGGAAGGTCTGCAAATTACTCTACCCTCTATTGCCTGCCTTATAGCCGTTAGTATACTCAGGCAGTGTAATGATAATGATCTCTTACTTAACCCATCACTGCATTTGTGAGAGATGCAAGTAACTAGCCAAATTTGAGGCCACACACACTCAAACCCTTCTTGTGAGCATCACTCATCTACACACCAAGAAACAGCACAACCTAGACCAATTACATCAAAGCAATCTTAACAGAAACGTACTTATGATTGGTGACACCATAATTAGGCACACAGATTTCACATTCAGAAGACTGGAAAAAAGCAGGGTGACATATGCCCTCAGGAACCAAGACTGCCCACCCTACAAGATCCCTCAGAATCCTTAAGCTATACATGTGCGAGTATGACATGGAGTTCACCCATGCTCTGGTAAACAGCCTAGCGCCCAAAACCCTGAGGGATATGGAGAGAGACATGACAGAGCACCGAATGCATGTCACAAATGCAGGAAAGATACTAGTATTGACTGGAATCCTTCCAACACCAAAATTCTGCCAAGGTATAAAAAGAAAAGATGAGGGGCTTAAACAATTGGCTAAACACTCAGTGTCATTCTAAGGGGATCAGGTATGTGCTTGCTTCACCAGGGAGGGTCTACACTTTTCATTCAAATGCTTTTGTATACTGCCAAGAGACTTTGCAGCCTCCATTTTGACTTTTTTAGGTAAGGTCTAGCTGATAAACCTTCCAACCTAGCTTCCAGAACAAATCAACCACTGAACCAGATCGATGTTACTCTACTTAATGCCAGAAATCTAAACAAGTTGAAGGACCTCAACTCCCAACTGTACCAAATTGTTTTTTACCGAGTTTTGTGGTCAAAATAATGGGGTGCCATGATTCCTGAGTGGCACCCCTTCATTCCCGATTTTCTTTTTAAAAAATTTTGCTTTCATGCTTTTGGAGCTGACATCATCACATGCATGATGATGTCAGCTCCATCAGGAGCATCATGGCTGAAAGCGCGGAAAGATTTCTGTTTGAATGAAATGACGCTGCTGTTCTGGAAATGGAAACTGCTTTTACTGCTGTCTAGGTAAGGTGGTTACTCAGTAAACGCTGTATAAACTGACTGCTTAGGTCTTCTGCTTTGCTTCATGAAGTACTTTGCTTAGGTCTTCTGCTTTGCTTCATGAAGTTCTTTGCTTAGGTCTTCTGCTTTGCTTCAACGACAAAGGTGTTGTGTTGTGTTGTGTAAATGCCCCCAGCAGAATACACCTGGTGGCTACAGGTACTGAGACTCAAACCCTGTACCTTGTGTACAGGTAAAAAGAGCCTAAAGTCCCTAGCCACCACTGCTTGTGAAGTTATGCCTTATATTTTTGTTCTATTCCTCACTAAACTGTGGTATGCCTCATATTTCTGTTCTATTCCTCATTAAACTGTGGTTTTCAGAATTTTTGTGGCAAATCACTGAAGGATTGAATTAAATAATGACAGGCATTTGAATTTCAGACTTCATAATCTTCAGACAATAAATGGTAACAAAACCTTTTATTCTAGCAATTTTCTAAGTTTATAAGCTCAGCATTTGAAATGTGTCCCTAATTTGGGGCTGTATTCCCCCATTACAGGTTTTGTCCAGGTTTTTTGTGCTAAGAGGTTGAGAGCTATGGTGGGAAGTGAGAACTGAATTCACTAAATGATGGCCATTTAAGTTTGTCTTCCTGTCTTTCTGGAAACTGCTGATTTGGTATAGTAGTATGTTGCTTTGACTGTAGTGCACAGGGTTATGGGTTCAAGCCTTTGTAGTGAAATACATGGTGATAACACATTTTTATTCTAGCAACTTTCCAAAATTATACAAGCAATGTTTAAAATGTGTCCCTGTTTTTTGGCCTTTTGTCCACCCCCAAAGGAAAAAAAAAATGAAATTTGAAAATAAGTGCGAGAAGCTGTGCAAGATGCCTATGGTTTACACTGCTGTCATTCTAGTGTGTGTGTGTGTGTTTGTAAGCAAACTTTTATGATGGAAATGTTCTGAATAGGGCAGTTTTGTCATTGGTTCATGCATTTTTGTTTCATTGACTACTGGGAAAATGTTCAAACAGTAAATTTTAAAATGTGCTCTAACTTAAGTCTAACAAGTGTGCTGTATTATACAAGGAATATAATTTAATAAAGTCAGAAAGGTGTATCAAAGAACGCATGTATGTTTCTTGTTTTGTGTGCAAGCCAGGGGCCTGTGATTTGAACTGCCCAAAAGTAATCTTTATCCACCACTGGGCAGATGCATTTTCTTTGGATGTGGTGTGGATTTCAATACTGTTTTAATGAATGTGAGTTTCAAGGGCAGATAACTTTTAATGCCAAGTCTATTTTCATTGTGAGACAGTGTTGCTTTGTTTAGCAAATATCTTAGTGTTTGCTGTGCCTTGTGCTATAAAATGTAAAAATAAAATCAAAATTATCATTGTAGAAGTAAAGCAGTATTCACACTGTTTATGGTAAATGGGGTGAAATAGCCAAGTAATGGGACATTGGAATGGCTGCAGGGGGACTCTGGTACCATATTTTGGTTGTCTGTTCATTTTGCATTTGAAGTTGGTATCCCACAATTCCATTGGAGTGGGTGGGGTTACTTAATTATGTATGCAACTTTTATGTTAATCAGCATACTGATTTGTACCTATTTTTGATGTTTCCAGGCTGAGAGGTATGCTAGAGACCCACCTACATTTAGAACACATTTGTGCATGTATTGTTACAGAAACCTAGTTTAAATGCCCAGACCACTTCCTCAATACCTGGGTTTTGTGATTACTACTCATTTAGACATGAAAGGAACTTTAGTAGCAAATCTACATTTGTTAGAAATGACATTATCACAAGACAGATACGTAGAGACCTTCATGTTGAGCTCACTGAAATTCAAATCACGCTAAATGACATCAGCTATCAGACTGTAGAATACAACAGAACCTCTTTCATGTCTCTAGAAAATGACATAAGATAGCCAAGTTTTCTTGATGAACTCCTTATAGTTAGCAATATCCTTGAAGATATTAACTACCCAATATTTAACTGGGGAGAACCATACCACAAACATAGGATAAAACGTCTTAGAATAACAAACTAAACACCTGTATGTACTCCACCCCCCTTTCATTCATCAAGTCAGACCACAACCTAATAACCTTCTCCATCAGAACCTCCAAATAGTTAGAATCAAATGTCATAGAATTGAAGGTCTTTACAAAATATCCTGCAATTCCGTGACAAAGTCTTTAATTTCAGGTGTAATCGTATTGCACATAATATTAATACCGCAAAGAGAGCTGCAGAAAAATTATACTCACACCTGGACAAATATATAAAATTGGCAGTTTCAGCTAGATCAAAGTAAATGGACAGGTCAAAAATACAATTTAGTGTGGGGGTCCTCAAGCATTAATTAACTATGTAATAAAATGATGAAATTCCTAAACCTATATAAAAAACAAATCGTACACAAATTAGAGAGAGCATCAAAACAACTAGATAAGAAAATTAAAAAAGGACACAAGAAAACAAAGGCATCCCATGAACTAGGACAAGCTACAGAACTAAAGACAACAAATCCTTCTTTAGTTAAAAGCCCAACATTGCTCAGAGCTTATTCATAATTATGCTAACTACTTGGATCCAGTGCATATTGCCAGTATACCAGCAAATAAATTTAGTGTCAACTTCACCCTGAAGACATATATTCCAAACTTACTTATCCACAAAGGAATAAAGCCTCCAACCATCACAAAAAGCATATGTACAGAAGGTACTCTCCAAAACAAAGAATACCTCATCCATTGGACCTGATATCATTCCCAGCACTAAGCAAGCACTGGTAAGCCCACCTCTCGGCCTCTTCAACCTGGGTGTAAGAACTGTTTTTTCCCACAGGAGTGGTGTACAGCTGTTTTGATGCCAATCCACAAGGATGGCCCCATTACAGTCCCTGAGGTTACAAACCCATTAGTCTAAGAAATTTTGTAAGCAAGGCCATGGAATTAATCATAACTAATCCAATTAACTATATCATCAAAAATCTTATCAGACTCTATCCTCATCAGTTTAGCTTTGTCAATGGTAGATCATGTCTAATGAATCTTGTAAACTTGTTTGAGAGATATTCAGGCTCTAGACTATGGACCTGCTATCCACATAATATACCTTGAATTCACCAAGACATTCGATACAATACCAAAAGACGAAAGATCTCCAGTATGAATCATGTGGTTAGATATATGGCTGTCACAGAGAGGATTCGCACAGTAAAAGTTGGGGGATCCTCAGAGCATGAAGGTGACCAGTGGAGTTCTGCAGGGATCTGTGCTGGGACCTTTGCTGTTCAGTAGGTTTCTTATATCTCTATTTATTAAATGGGGATCTTTGGTTAAAGTTTGTAAATTATTGCAAACTGACAGTTGTCATCAAGTCCCCCTCTGACATGCAGACACTCCAGCAGAAGCTTACACTTGTCAGTAGCTGTTGTACTAAAAATGGGCTCAAGTTCAATGTCAAAATTTTTAAGATAGTTGCATTTGATAAACAAGAAAAAAGCTCCAGCTTGTAGCATACATAACAAACCACTTTAAAAATGAAAAGTTTATAAAAGACCTGGGAACTTGCATGGACCATCAAGTTGCAATGGCAAAGGTTTTGCAGCCTCCATTGTGCCTGTTTTTAGGTAAGGTCCACATTGATTACACCCATCACTGAATTTAGTGTCCTCTTTGGGATTTACCTTACTAAGCACATTAAGCAACTGGAAAGACTCCAGAGATTTTTGCAACACACCTAGTGATATAGGGGTTGATGCCTAGCTTAGTGAGATTTTCTATGATTCCTGAGTGGGGAATTATATCAAAGGCCTTGGCCAGATCAAGGTAGGCTGTATGAACCACCTTGCCTTCATCCACAGCTCTGGTGACTGAGTTGACCAGGTTGAGCAGGCATGATCTACCCTTCACAAAACCAAACTGTGTGGGATCCAGAGTTTGGAGATTCCCTATATCCTTGTTTATTAGGTCCATGGTGATGCGTTTCATAGCTTTGCATATCAGACTCGTCAGGCTAATGGGCGATAGTTCCCAGTGTCTGTAGTCACTCCTTCTTTGTAGAGAGGGATCACTGTAGCAGTGCACCATTCAGTAGGGACAAAGCCTGAGGTGAGACTGTGATTGAACAGAGCACACAGGTGAGGTACCAGTTCACTCTGCAGTTCATGTAGAACACAGCCAGAGATATTGTCAGGTCCCATAGAAACTGTATTCTTGGCCTTGGACAGTGCTGTTTTAACCTGTGCAGCAGTAATACTGGGTGCCCGGCAATCTACTGGTATTGTGATTGGGAGTCTATATCACAACTTCAAATTAACATAAGTTCAAATGTTGTAATATCAAACCCTAAAGTCCGAAACCCAACTATAACAAAAACACAGAACAGCGATTTTTTTCCCAGGGGAAAAAAATTGCTGTTCCTTGACAAAAAAAAAAAAATTAAACCTTAAACTAAAGTGGGGGACCGTGCCCCCCACATCTCCCCTACTTAAATATACCAACTCCAAGATCGCACCACAGTGGAGGAAATAGCAAAGCCCCAAAAACTGCCCACCGATTTTTTTACCTTGGAAAAAAATCGATGTGCCATGGCTTCGCTATTTTTGAATTTCAGACTTTAGGGTTTGATATTACAATGTTCAAACTTATTTTAGTTCGACGTAATATAGACCCATGATTGGTCCTTTGGGAGGGATAAAGTTGGCACTGAATCTGTCGGACAGGATTACCTTCTTACTTTTGCCTCCATAAATCCTCAAAGTAAGGAAAATCCCACTTATAAAATAATGTGTTAATTTTATAACTACAGCAATAGGATGAATTTCCTTTCTAAACACAGTTTGCATTTCTACTTAAGTAATAAAATGCTATTTCTTACAATTCACAGAGTTACAAATTCCCTTATAATTTTCTGTGAAATGTAAATATATATTTATATATATATATATATATATATATATATATATATATATATATATATATATATATATATATATTATGTTTCCGGACTTTTCCTTTTTTTGTTTACTCCCAGCGCTAAAATGGCTCAGTTGGATCAGCATTCTACCCCCATTTACAAATAAAACATAAACAAACAAATAAATAAATCTCCATGAGTCAAGGCTACTTCAACTATTTTTTTTTAGCAATATACTGGGCCTTTATACATGTGACTGTAACCATACAATGTGAGTCTAGTAGCCTCTGCAACTCCCTGCTATCTATGAAGACACTGCACCTAATTGACTTTGTAGCACTATATCACAAGGCTTACTCATCTATTCTCACAGACAATTTATCACATTCCATAGGCAGAAAATCATTAGTAGTAAGTTTTTCATTGGTTACTGTTTTCACAATTATAACAGTGTTATCATTATTATTACAAAATCTAACTATATGACCCATTTTCTCACAGTTAAAACAGAATATGCCTCAGCTGATGTTTTTGTTGCCAAAATTTGGTGCAAGATTTGCGACAGGTCTAGATTGTTCAGTTTTAAACACAATTTCATTGTATAACAATCTCTCTCACTCTACCAGTACAGCAATATTTTAAATTTCCTTAGGGTCAGTTAGAAACACTCACTTTCATAAAGAAGCAGGCAAGACCCATTTAAATTAATCTGTGGCTAATATTTTACCTGTAACATGTTGACCCTCAGGATTTAGCCATAATTTAAGTGCATGTTTTAAATCTCTTAACTGTGATCTTGCTGGTACAACTGTAGCTTTGTTGCCTCACAGCAAGAGGTTCTCCTGTTCAATTCACGGCTGGAGTGCCTTCTGTGTGGAGTCTGCATGTCCTCCCCACGGTCGAGTGGCCTCCGAAAGATGTGTGAATGGGCGTGCCTTCGCTGAAGGTTGGGCGTCGGGCTGGCAACTCGGCACCATAAAAAATCTACTGCCAATCATTAGCGGACTGGAGTTCCGCTGTGGCGACCCCTAACTGGGAAAAGCCGAAAAGACAAACAACTGTGATCTTGCTTTCTTGGGAGAAAATTTACAGCTAGGAAACTTATGAGCTTGTATATCAGAGGTAACAATAGCTCTGGATGACAGTACATTTTCTACTTTGTCATAGTCCTGATACTCAGGCCCTTCTGTAATGCCCCAGCTCTGGCCCAGTAGTCAAGGAGCCTCAATCCTCACCACGAGCAACGGCTAGGGGACATGCAGACTGGGAGGATGACAAGTGTACACACAGTAAAGGGCAATTTCCCTTAAGACCACACAGAGATCACAGTCAGTCTGAGGCTTGTTTCTCCCTCTCTTTCCAGATCCCAAGTAAGACTCTTCACTTGCACAGCTATAGAGTTCAGTCCTTAACCAGGGTCCCAAACAAAATTCTCCCAACACTCTCTCTTTGTCCAACCAGTGCTTCATGTCCCTGCTCAAGTAGCTGACACACACACACACTGAGATTTGATTTATATACACACACACACACCTGGGAAAGGCTGGCACAGGTTTACTAGCTATGACCCTTTCTGCCCAGACTATAAGGTTATCACTGCCACCAGAACCCCTTATCAGCTAATTTAAGGCCCTTACCCAAAGGGTGGCCAATCCTACTGTGTAATGTTACTATTAATCCAAATGGTAGCTTTGACCAAGAGCAACTCTATTTAGGAGTGGCCTGTAGTGTCACCAAATACATATGCAAGTATTCTCAGAGCTTAAATATGTCTCACAGATATCAGCCACAGAGATAGGTTTAAACATATTTAATAATAAATAAAAGAAAAAGACAATACTCAGTACACAAACAATTAATTCAGAGTTCAAAATCACAGGAAATATTTAAAATAACATTGCAGGACAGTCTCAAATAAATACAGAAAACATCCAAACTAATCTTTACTATATTCCTATCTATATCTAAAAAAGAGATACTCTGCCCTAAATGGTTTACCTTCATAATATCCATCACGTATTACCGAATGGCCACATCACCAAACCGTTTCTGCGAAAACTTTTGAATGTCGAAAAAACTTTGAATTTCGACATTTCCAACCCCGCCACACTTACAAACCAATGCTAACATGGGTCAAAAAGAGGATGAGATTTTGCAGTTCAGAAATTCGGTGTTCCAAGTTTTGTGAAGTCACAGTTTAGTATTCGCGGAAGCGGGGTCGACATCATGAAGGTAAACCACCCTAAATCTTACTTATAGCAAGGCAAATGCAGATGGTGATGATGAGTAGATGTTCTTGCTAGGTCCAAGACAAAATACAAAATGCACAGTCTGTCTCTGAGAGAGTTCTTAAATTAATATCAAATATTACTGCTCGGTTAACTTGGATGACAATGTTTTGTCACCTGCTTCAGTTTCCAGGCTAAAACAGAAATTAAACAGAATTTAACATCTCTTTGTGAAAAAAATACATATCACTCAAGTGTTTGCAGATCTTGGAAGTCGTAAAACAATAAAACACTTTTACATTTTAAACCTAGTTATTTCTTCTCTTTCAAGACAATACAAACAATTCTAGCTTTGGACATTGTGTCTGCCACACAAACTGAGAGAGGACTTTTATAGATCTATTGTAAAGCAATTTAATTTCAACTTATTTTCTTGAAGTTTTGTAAGTTAACTCTTTTATGTTCTAGTTTCTACTGTTAAAACATACATTTGCACAGGTATATAGTTTTTATGCATTTCTGTTCTAAGTCAGCAGGCCATGCATAGTTACAATTTAACGCAGTACATAACATACAGTTCTGTATAAATCATATCAATATTCACAAATGAGACAGAATTATTTACAAAATTCCAGATAGCTGGGCTGGCAGTATTTCTCTATATCACACCTTCTATGCCAATGAAGACTTATTTATTGCATCTGTTTACTGGGATGGTCCGCTGGGCCAGAAGTGCCCATTTTCAGTGGTGGCTCGAGGAGAAAATCTCCACATTTAAGACAGTACACATACTATACAGAGTACACAAATGAGAAATGGTACATATTTATAGCCATTTAGAAATATAATCACACTTAACATACAGTACACCTAGTTACATCTAGCACAATATACATGTTACACATTGTATAGATGAACAGTCATTTCATATAAATTATTAGCTTACGTGTGTTTATATAGGCCTTCTTGCAGTGGGAGTAGTGCAGTTACAGAAGTCAGTTATAGAGGCTAAACATTATAACATGTTTAGGTGGAGATCAATTAAGAAGGTGGGCTAAATGTTTAATGTTATAGCAATCAGGTAAAAACTTAGTATATTGAATTTATATAATGGTATAGTAGTGCGAAATGCTATACGAGTGCCTAATTGTCCAAGGGTAAGTGTGAGAGGGGCTTTAAGCAGAGGGAGATGCATAATGAACTGGAGGGAGACAGCATAGGAGTTAAAAGGGGGGTGGGAGTAGTGTGAGTAGAGGGGTTACATTATATGAGGGGTTAAGCAAAAGGCAGTACAGAGTAGATGAATTATACATAAGGAAATAAAGGGCGATAGCAGAGCAGTTCGGAGGGAGGATGGGAGTAGAGTGACTAGAGAGGTTACATTATATGAGATGAGGTTTTAGCACAGGTACATAGCCATGTTGAGCAGAGGTGCTGTTTCAGGGATCTTTTGAAGAGAGTTAATGAGCAGGTGGCTCTAAGTGTTGGGGGAAGGGAATTCCACATCTTTGCAATGGAGAAGGAGTAAAGCATTTGACTGGCTGAGAGCTTGGGTTTTTTTTAGAAGCAGTTGGCTGTCGGATCGGAGAGGTCCTTTAGGATGATAGAGCAGGGCATTTTCTAGGCTTATATATGATATTGTGAGCAGTGGTTAGTTGGATATAAGAGAGAGGACGTTATAGCCAATTTAGTCTGAGCAATGATGTACAGTGGTGACATGAGTAAGTAGCGTTAGTAACAAACTTAGCAATTTTATTATAACATGAGTCAAGTTTAGATTTTAGAGATGACTGAATGTTAGTGAGGAGAGGGGAACCATATAGAAGAACGGTAATAGAAAGGAAGAGGCAAGGGATAGTCTTGCTGTTGGATTGAGTAGATGTTTGTATCAGCAGAGGGAGCCAAGTTATTGATGTTTTTTTTATATTGGACTGAATGTGCAGGTCGATTGAGAGGTTTTCGCCTATGGTAACACCTAGGAGGTTTGTGCTAGGTACAGTTTCGATGATAGTATCATTTAAGGATAGAATGTTAAAGTTCTCTTTTTGTAAGGATGTGGTCTTTTTGGGGACAAAGAGCAGAGCACCAGTTTGTTTTTTGGGGGGAGTTCAGGGCAAGAGGATTATTAGACATCCAAATTTTGGTTGTGGTGAAGGCACTTTGGGTGAGTTGGTGTAGTTCAGAGGTGAAGTTTTCAGTAAAGATGGTAGTGGAGTCATCTGCGTACTGGGTGACTGAGCCTTGAGTGAGGGAGGTGTGGAAGTTATTGATAATATGAGGCCCTAAAATGGAGCCTTGAGGAACCCCTGTGGTTGTGTTTAGGAAAGGGGAGTAGGAATTTTGCCATTTGGTAGGTTGTTGCCTGTCAATGAGGTAGTGAGAGAACCAGTTCAGGGTGTGAGGTGAGGTACCTATATATTAGAGAGTTTAGTTAGAAGGAGAGAGTGAGATATAGAATCAAAAGCTTTAGAGAGATCGAGGAAGAGGGAGGAGACTATTTTTCCAGCATCATGGGCTTGGTTGACTAAGTCCATGAAGGATATGCGTGCGATGGTAGGACTACACCCTGGCCTAAATCCATGTTGGGTGGGAGAGAGTATATGGTTATGGGTCAGATGGCGAAGAAGTTGAGCATAAATTTTTCCAGAATTTTAGAGATCTGTGACAGTAAAGCAATGGGACAGAAGTCGGTAGTATCTATGTTGGGGCCTCCCTTGTGTAGAAGGAGAATGTAAGCTTTTTTCCAGATGGTTGGAACATAGGACTCTTGGATAGAGCTGCTGAGAAGAATGCTAATAGGGTAGGTGATGGAGTTGGCTGACATTTGCAGGAATGCAGCGGGTATGTTGTGAGGGGCTATTGTGCATGGTTTGAGTTTTAGAAGCAATTTCTTTATAGTGGAGATGGATACTGGTGACAGAGTAAAGATGAGAATAGAGAGGGTACAGGAATTTGCTGTAAAGTGGTTTGTGTTGGTCAAAGTAAAAGAGGATGTTAGATTGGCTATAGTTTCAATAAAGTAAGACCTTAAGGTTGCAGCGATTTCGGTGGATGATTGGTTCTGGGCAAGGATTGTTCCTAGAGCCTGGGTTTAATAAACAGTTGAGAGAGGTCCAGAATTTCTTAGAGTTTTGTTTAAACTGATTCTGCAATGTAAGGTAGTGTTGTTTTTTGTTCTGTAATCCTAAGCATTTAACCTGGTTATGGAGTGGTTTGCAATGTACAAGGTTAGATGGGTTTTTGTTTTTCTGCCATAGTTTCCAGAATTTGTCGCTGTACTTCGTGTGTTCCTTAGTGGGTCTTGTTAGCCAACTGGCATGGTTAGTTCTTATTCATTCACTTCTAAGGGGAGCAAGGTCATTTAGTATGTTGAGGAAAGTCGAGTTGAAAAACTCTGTTGCCTCATCCAGGGGGGAGAAATTTTTGTACATTCCAAATGGTGCTTTGCAACCTTTGGTTGAAGGTAGTGGGACAAAAGTGTGATAGATCTCTGGTTTGCCTGCAGTGATGTCTATTTATTGTTGTGGTGGCTTCGTGTATTATAAAGGCAGGTAAGTGATCGTTTATACTGTTGGACTGTGTACCATAGGATGCGATCTTTTTTGGATTGGAGACTAAGATCCAGTCTAAGACTGAGCCATTAGCAGTGTTTTTAGTAGGCCTGGTTATATTGGTGATTAGCTGGGTGAGATTATATAGGTTGCTATTTCAGGAAGAGTGGTGAGGGGATATGTCTAGCCAGTTGATGTTTACATCACTCAATATGACTGTCACATATTTTATGTTAGTTGCTGCCCAGGCAAGGATTTCCTCAAAGATTGGACTATTATTACCTGGTGGAATATATATGACTACAGCACAGAGGTTTTTGCAGTTATTCATTTTCAGGAAAGAAACTAGCAGTTCAGCTGTGGAGAACTGTGGGTGGGTTTTGTATATGGGACTTTAGTGAAGGCAGTAGGTTATATCAGAGAGATGCCTCAACCTTTTTTATGGGTCTGTCAGCCCCAAGACAGCTGAAACCTTGGGGTAGGAATTCTGTGTCCTTGATGCAGGGTTTTAGCCATGTTTCAGTTGCGGCAATGATATCAGGTTTGTTGTGAGCATTCCCAGGTGTGGAAGTCTGGAATTTTATTTCTAATATTTTGTAGGTTGATTGTGGTGAAGTTTATTGGTTTATAGGAGTTGGGGGGTTGACGAAGGGATGACATGGGTGTAGGGGGTTGGGGTGTATGTCTCTGCATTGGGATAGGCTTGTTTCTGGATATGGGAGAGTAGCGAGTTCCTGTTTCCATTTTGCTTTGGTTAGATGATATATAGAGTGTGTTTTTTTGGAATGGAGAATGGAGGGGATAATTTTTACTTTTGTACATAATAGTATGTTTGTGTCATATAAGCTAGCAGATACCTGTGAGAAGGATGAGATGTTTTCTAGTTGTATAAGGAGAGTAGGTGAGGAGCAGTGGGAAGTAGAGGTTTGCTTCAGAGAGGCTAGATAAAGTAGAATATTGAAGGAGAGAGCCAGCAGAAGCAGAGAGGAGATTGTGGGGACAGACGTTATAGGATAGTAGGCAAGGTATATATGTAAGATGTTATTAGTGTTTAATTGAGGTTGCGGGGGGGGAGAAGAGGTTGGGACTTGGGAGGGGTTAGGAAGCTGAGTTAAGATGCTTGGTATGTGAGTGTTTAAGTAGGGTGTGGTTCTCCAATTAGATGGGCTTTGAGGATTCTAGCCCAATCACAACAGTTGTGTACCTGCTGGTGGCTTATAGTCAAAGATTACCAGGTATGCCTCAAGATCCTTTGCCGAGGCACTAGAGATTTGGTGATTTCATTAAATGAAATAAATTTTCACTGGTCTTAGTCATTTTGTTTTATTGTTCTCCTTCAGTGCTTGGTGGTTTTGGATGTACTATGGCCAGTGATTCTTCTTTCATACAACTACCCCGGGTATTTCGTGAGGATGGGGTAGAACAAGGTCAGAGGACCATGGAACAATATGTAATGCAGTCCAGAGAGGCACAACTGGAAGGTAATTCATCTTTAAGGACAACTGAAACTGCTAAACCATGGGAAAGAATTTTGTCAAAAGGGGCTAGGCTCCCTTCCAGGGTGTGGGTAGACTGGATTTAACCAATATTCCACAAGGTACTTTAGGCTCTCTTGAAAAATTGTTATATAAAGAAAATTCTTTGCATTTTAATTTATTGAGCCTACAATTATATATTGACCTTCTACGATTCCAAAAACCAAACAGACTACGAAAGAACAAAAATTCGAGGGAACAAGCTGCTAAGCGTAAGGAAAACAGATGATAAAGTAAAATCCACAGTCCGGTAAAACTGTTCCAAAGAAGGCAACAAAAGTCCATGCGCTGTAATATTAGAGCTTTTATTAACCACAAGCACTTTCGGAGAGACTCCTATCTCTCCTTCCTCAGACAAAAATGAAACAACCAGTTGTAATATCAAACTTTCTTTAAAAAGGGTGTTGTTAACTAATTAACCAATTAGAAAACAAATTACCAATTACCAATTCAACAGCTTGTGAGTTTAAAATCATACAGAACCAGCAGCTAAAATGTTAGAAACAAAACAAAACAAAACTTCACTTTAAAATGTGAATAATTTAGCCATTTAAAACACAAAACTTCCAGCCTTTTCTATCATAAAGGGATATAATATCTATCAGTGCTCTTATCGTAATATACACTGTTCTTATGTTGTGTAAAAGTGTATACACAAATACGTAAATTATAAATTACGTAATAATTGCAACTACATCCAAAGGCTGAGCCTTAAACATTTAAATTTAAATTTAAAATTTAACTCATAGTGCTAACATTTAAATGATTGTTAGCATGGAACTACAAAACTCTCATGAGTAGCTTTCCAAATATTAACACCTATAAGTTTAAAGTTTTGAAATTTAAAATTTTAAAACAAAAACTTCTATACATTTTCAAATGTCCTGTTGTTATAAATATGCTCTAAGAAGAACCAATTATTAGTTTTAGTGTTTAATTTTTATAATACCTGCAGCTTATAATTGAGCGAGTATGTGTAAACCTAATGCGTTTCAATATTTATGACGACGCTAATAAGTTTTGTGGTTTGTTAAAAATGGATACAAACCACTATGTCCATGTGGCATTATGTTGTTCTCTTAAATGCGATACATGCGTTAAATAGTTGATCAATGTAAAATCCTACATAGGTCAACTCAACACTTCATTTCGTAAAGTCCCCTATGCATTTGTGTTAGATGCTAGATACAGCGTCATTCAAAATGGAACCAAATCAAAAAAACTTATTAGCGTTGTCATAAATATTGAAACGCATTAGGTTTACACATATTCGCTCAATTATAAGCTGCAGGTATTATAAAAATTAAACACTAAAACTAATAATTGGTTCTTCTTAGAGCATATTTATAACAACAGGACATTTGAAAATGTATAGAAGTTTTTGTTTTAAAATTTTAAATTTCAAAACTTTAAACTTATAGGTGTTAATATTTGGAAAGCTACTCATGAGAGTTTTGTAGTTCCATGCTAACAATCATTTAAATGTTAGCACTATGAGTTAAATTTTAAATTTAAATTTAAATGTTTAAGGCTCAGCCTTTGGATGTAGTTGCAATTATTACGTAATTTATAATTTACGTATTTGTGTATACACTTTTACACAACATAAGAACAGTGTATATTACGTATAAGAGCACTGATAGATATTATATCCCTTTATGATAGAAAAGGCTGGAAGTTTTGTGTTTTAAATGGCGAAATTATTCACTTTTTAAAGTGAAGTTTTGTTTTGTTTTGTTTCTAACATTTTAGCTGCTGGTTCTGTATGATTTTAAACTCACAAGCTGTTGAATTGGTAATTGGTAATTTGTTTTCTAATTGGTTAATTAGTTAACAACACCCTTTTTAAAGAAAGTTTGATATTACAACTGGTTGTTTCATTTTTGTCTGAGGAAGGAGAGATAGGAGTCTCTCCGAAAGTGCTTGTGGTTAATAAAAGCTCTAATATTACAGCGCATGGACTTTTGTTGCCTTCTTTGGAACAGTTTTACCGGACTGTGGATTTTACTTTATCATCTGTTTTCCTTACGCTTAGCAGCTTGTTCCCTCGAATTTTTGTTCTTATATATTGACCTTGACATAATGCCTAGAGGGCTCCGTTTTGTCAAATATCCTACCACTCCATTTGATGTAACTGATGCATTAGATAAGCAGTTTGAAACAAAGTGGGTTTTAGCTGCTCATAAGTGTATTATTGAGTGGCTACATATTCTTATTGAGAGAGATATAGTTAAACAACGAAAGGTGAAGGATAACATTGGAGCTTGTACTGGTTTGGCTGAACAGTTTAGTTCTGGGCAATTTAATCAAATACTATGCAATTTAAATGTGAAGCTGGAAGAAGCTTCCAATGACATTATTAAAAGAAAGATTAATAAGTTAGAATGAGACATCCATGATTATAACACTGGCTTTCCCTTCAAGAAGCCATCCAATAATAAGCATACTCAACAGAAGCAACGTCCTTTGGGTGGAGCCAGTTCCAAGTTGAGTGTTTCCTTTGCATCATCAGAAGTAGCTAGCAGCAGAGGAAGATGAGGGAAGTTATCCACCATTGCCACAAACACAAGAACCTGGATATTTGCGAAATAACTTTAGGAACCAATGTGATTTTCACGAAAAGAAGAGGAAATACAGAGGCCAAAAGAGATGGACAATATTTGAGGTATGATGACCTCCAAAAACAGACTAAATATTGATGTCTGTAAAATATTGTCATCGTTACATAATACTGTTGCTGATAACTGTGCACATTTTATTTTGAATTTATCAGGTCATGTTTTGAATGAGAGTGAGATTGCAGTGCTTCAATGTGGCTTCAAATTTGTACCAACTGCACCTCCTAGAAAGTATGTGATACAGACTGAAATGTTTCATTTAGTTCGTAAATTGCATTTGTGTAACTTTTTTTGAGGATGAGAAAGAAATGTTTGTAGAAACTGTTGAAGATGGTGTAGTTGAAACTGATTTAGACACTACTGACAGTTTTTGTTCTTCTGATTCCTCCTCTAACGTAAATGTTAGTAATGATGTTAATGCTTACTGTCAGTTAGACACTACAAAGGTACCTGTTAGAAGTACATTTATTCCACCTTTTAGACATGAAGGAATATCTCATTTGTCCTCAATGGTACGTTATTCAGTGGAAAATATCTTTAATAAGTTTCTAAAAAATAAAAGGGCTTTATGCTATAATTTGAGTAAACAGGAATGGCATGTGTTACAAAATATGAGTAAATGGCAAGAATTAGTTATAAAGCCTTCTGATAAGGGTAATAAAATTGTTATAGTACATTTTACCTAGTAGCTCAAAATGTGTATGGACCACTAAAGATATTCTAGAGAAAGGTTACAGGCTTGGATATCTAAGAAAGATGTAGAAGTTAAATTTAATGTGAACAATTAATTGTACTTTAGCAAAATTTTATTGTTTACCCAAGGTCCATAAAGATTTGGCGTCTCCCCCAGGGCGACCTATAGTAGCAGCTAGTAATTATTTTATATATAACATAGGATTTATGCTGCATTGTTATTTAACTAAGTTTGCAGTAGCTTTGTATTCCTATATTAAAGACTCTCTTGATTTTTTTTTTAGAAAAAATAAAATCTGTGTCTTGGGGTGAAGATTTTTATTGGATTACCTTAGATGTTAAAAGTCTGTAGACAAACATTAAGCATTCGATAGGTTTGGAGGCCTTCAGATATTTTCTGGGTGATCGCCCAGTTTCATATTACATTATTGAGCTTATTTATTTTAGTTTAGTTAATATATTTTTTAATTTAACCAGGTGATTTACCAACAAGTTCAAGATACAGCCATGGGAGTTCCTTTTGCTCCCATGTATGCAAACCTGGTTATGGGATATTTTGAGACAGTTTTTTTGTACAGAATAGATTTTTTTTAGACAATATGTTATTCATTATTATAGGTTTATAGATGATTTAATTTTTTTATGTAAGGGAAGTAAATCTTTGGTACAGAATTTTGTTAAATTGTTAAATTTAAATCAGTTTGGTTTTAAGTTTGAAGGAGTACAGTTTTTTTTGGCTTTGATTTTGGAGGGTCAGATGAATGGGAAAATAAGTACGAGGATACATGAGAAATTTGGCGATGGAGGCCAATTTTTGGATGGGCATAGTGCCATCCAACACATATTCTTAATTCTCTTCCATACAGGGTATTATTAAGGGTCAGTCGACTATGTAGGGAATCAGAAGTTTTAGAAAATGAAATTTTTAATTCTTTTAGAATGTTTAAACAAAAGGGGTACAGCATAGAATTTATTACAAAAAAGCCCTAGAGAGGTTGTGTTCTATTGATAAAAAGGAGACACTTGTAATGAGGCACAATAATTATATGCCCCAACTTGCCAGTGTTGAGGGAAGTAGGAAAGTGCATTTTGTTACATCTTATAATGTACTGATGACATAATAGATAACAAAATATTATTGGACTTTTCTTGTGGAAGGAAGACATAAAGGTTGCCAATTTATGGCATGTTCCTTTAATCTCCTTTAGAAGGGGACGTTGTTTGAAGGACATGCTAGTACATGCAACATTTTCTACACCTAGTGTTAGTTTTGGCAATACTATGGGTAGGCAAGGTACCTGGGCATGTGGGGGTTGTTCTATTTGTCCATATGTTAGTAAGTTTTTTGAGAGAATCAATGGTCACAAATTTAGGCCAGTAGCAGAATATATGTCCAGTACAATGGGTGCACTTAAGTGTTCCTGCAATCTTCTTTATATTGGTGAGAGTAAGGTCTTTTAGAGTCAGATTGCAGAAACAAGAAAGAAGAAAGTCCCATTGCTTGTCATTTTAATTCTGTACATGGTGGAGTTTATACAGAGCTAAGAGGTTGCATCTTGGAACAAATTAAAGCTGCTGATGCCATCTGTTTGAAAAATAAGTTATGTAAAGAAACTGTTTTTATTTTAAAATATGATACTACAACACCTGCTGGCTTGAACCAAGAATGCAATTAGAAATATCTCTTGTGATGCAATTGTTTCTTAATTTGAGTAATTGTTTTATGGTTTAATTGATGTTGCTATATAAGGTGTGTCCTTTTATTTACTGGTATTATCTCCTGGAAGGGTGATTGCCGAGGTGCTAGAATTCCATTAAAAGAATAGTCATTTTGTTTTATTGTTCTTCAGTGCTTGGTGGTTTTGGATGCCTCAAGATCTTCCTCCCTAGATTTGACAACTGCCACCTTCCTCTTGTCTGCAGCAGCAATGGTCTGTAGCACTTACTGCATAACTGTGATCTAGGCAAAAGGACAAACACAGGTTCACGCCATACAAAAAAATTTCCAGTACTTACTATATTACTACTTTCCCTTTGGTGGGATATATTTGCTCTCATAATTATCCTCATAGGACGCACCACAAGAATGTCTCATCTTGGGGAAATATGTTTATATAAATGGCCTTTTTGCAGGCAGCAAAACATATAAACTCAGGGCTTTCAACATGAAGAAATTAATCAAAATATGTTCACATTCTCCACCAGTGTGGAATATAAAATGTATCAAAGACCATCAATCTATAAAATAATGTGTTTTTGTCACAAACAGACAAAATGTAGGGTCTTTCCAATTGATCATGTTCAATAACAAAAACTTAAATATCTTTAAGCATAGCCCTATGCAACAGAGATAGTGTATTTTTTTTTGGGGGGGGGGCACCAGTGATTTCCAGATTCCTTCTGGCATCTTCCCCCCAGTCACTGTTTACTCTGCAATACTTCATCCTTCCAGGTAGGGCCAATGACTCTACAATGGCAGACTTCAGCCTTTGTTTTCATACAACACACTGATTGGTTTCATTAACCATCAAACTTGTGTGAACCTACTTTAGCTAATACAGCACGATTCTTGCCCTTCTTAAATAAAACTAGCACAACAGTTTTAGACAAAGTAATAGTGCTGTTGAAAATATTGTATGTTAGTTTCATTTCATTTTATCATACCACTTGGTAAAAACCACCACACTGTTGTACACTACCCTCTCATTTTGTCTCATCACTGCAAGCCTGGAAGAAAGAGTTGCTCCATAGGTTCATGGGTAAGTATAGGCTAGCTGCACTTAAGGCCATTTTAAGCCTAGCCACTTTCCCTTTTTGTGCTTGAAATAACCTATCCCATTTGCTTATAAAATTGGCCTTACGCATCCCATGGTTGATAATTATATATTACCCCTAATGAAAATAACTGGGATCATACCATATATAATTTCAGAGGACCCACGCATGGGATAAAGCATTTAGGAGCTGCCACTGTCCATTAGTAGTACAGGGGGCAGTCCTGGAGCAAATGTTCCATTTCCCATCCATAGACCTAAGTTGTAACTTATATATGAACAGAGATAAAACTTTTTTTTTTTTTATGTGGATGGAAAGTCTGTTCCAGAGCATCAGTATCCTGAGATATACCTATCCCTCCAAAATGTTCTGCTAATTCTGTGGAAGAAGTCTAAAATCCTAGACTGAGTATTTCTGATGCCATCCGACTTGCTGCTGTGCAGCAATCCATCGGTAATGGGTCAGAGGATGCCTTGTGTGTCAGACACAGGTTGCATCTTAGCAGTCTGTAGGATACAGAGTATAGTGACACAGCACTGAGTCAGTCCATGCAATACATGTTTTTAGGCCTTGTAGCCTTTTATTAAAGGTATCTGTGGTGTGTTCCAGCTCTTGATATGGCTAGACAGATACATGCCAAAGGGGGCATTATATTCAATGATTGCCTAATGAGGGCTAAGTAAAAGGGGACAATGATATCCCTAAATCTAGAGAGAATCTCTTTGTTTATAGGTTGTACATTATAGGAGGACTTTCTTACAATGATGGACACGTTTGTCTAAAGTTTGGTCACTGGCTTCCAATTCCCAAATCCTGAACTGGTTCAACTCTTGGGGTATATTATTAATGTGGGGATTCCCTGGGGTAGATGACTTCCCAGAGGATACAGTAATGCATTTTTTGGCATTTAGTTTCAGTCCATGATTTTGAACATGGACTCATGGAGGTGCAGCGGTTAGCATTGTCACCTCACAGTAAGAAGTTCTCCCATTCAATTCTCGGCTGGAGCACCTTCTGTGTGAAGTCTGCATGTTCTCCCCATGGTCGAGTGACGCTAAAGACATGCAGGTAGGTGCGAGCGTGAATGGGCATGCCTTTGTTGAAGGTTGGACATTGGGCTGGCAACTCGGCACCGTAAAAATCCTCTGCCAATCATGAGCGGACTGGAGTTCCGCTGTGGCAAACCCTAACAGGGAAAAGCCGAAAATCTTTTAGTTTCAGTCCATGATTTTGGCACCAGTAATTTATTTGGGTCAAACCTTCCTGAAGTACAGCTATGCCAACTGGGGATTCAGTGACTGGCCCTGAGTTGCAGTCATCTGTAAACATAGTCAGCCAGACCCCTTTGGTATTGGTTTTTACTTCATAAAAGTAGACATCTAACAGGAGAGGTCCTGGCATAAAACCCTGGGGGACTCACCTGATGGCTGGTCTCTTTATGGAGGCAACTTCCCCTATTTTGATTATTTGCATCCTATCTTTGAGCCAGTTGACAATCCAACAGGTAACATAGGGGTTTATTCCCAGTTTATTTGGCTTTTCTACTATGCCAGATTGGGGAAATTGTGTCAAAAGCTTTGGCCATGTCAAGGTATGCAGTGTGTACCATTTTGCCTTCACCCATTCCGCTTCAAAAAAATCCACCAGGTTAAGTAAGCATGACCTAACTTTGATGAATCCAAAGTGAGACACGTCCAGTGTTTGCAGGTTTCCTATACCTAATTGATTAGTTCCATGTTAAGCATTTCCATGGCTTTGCATAGGAGGCTGGTCAGACTTATGGATATGTATAACTGCCTGGGTCTGTGGAAGGTTCTCCATTATGCAAGGGAATGACTGTAGCTATTTTCCATTCAATTGGTACAAAACTTGTAAAGAGGCCAAGATTAAACAGTGTTAGGGGTGTGGCTAAATCATTCATCATGCTATTTAAAATGCATCCAGAGATATTGTCAGCATCCATCGATGCAGCATTTTTAATTTTTGATAGCGCTTTTAGGACTTGGTCTTCTGTGACAGCAGGAAGCATGCCAGTTTCAGTTATATTTTGAGGGAGAGAAGGAGGTGAGAGAGGGGAAGCTAAAGGTAAATTTAAATCGGTAAGTAGGTTCACCATCTCTTCAGTTGCAGTGTGGGTGATATCATTCATGATCAGCTCAGTGCATTGCTGCATTGTCCTTTTGAGATTACTAACATAACTGAAAAACAGACAGACATCACCACCATATCATACTTTTCCTGAGGTTGTGGCAGAGGAGCACACCTGTGATGACAGTGTGAATCTCTCACTAAAAGGGGGTAGGTGGCCAAGCCGTAACTAATGATTGTGGTGGAGTCAGCAATGGGCAAATATATGGCCTGTGTGGCATTACCCCTTGGACTGAATATCAGATTTCTTTACCAGTCAGGCCTTACCATTGGGACACCAGGTGAGGGTGTGGCACATACCATCAACTACCCTGACCCACTACATAGGGACAGATTTCTGTAATGTCTCACTGGGCCAAGACAAGAGATGATACAATTGCTTGCACCTACCGTCCTCTGCCATATATGCTCTCTTTCTCTTGTGTCATGGCCCCATACTTTCTGCATTGTCCAACTATTCCCACCACTATGTGTCTATACTCTGTCCTCCAGTGTCTCACCATCCTATTATGTCCTTCTCCATTCATATTTATCGGCATTTGGTGTGTCTGTGTCCACACATTATTCCAATCCCCTTTCATAACCTGCATTCTGTTTTACCTTCTCCCCTCTTCTTCTGTCTCAAAAAGAAGGAAAAGAAAGGGCCTGTATCCTCACAAATGCAAAGAAGTTTCCCTCGCTCCTTTCCTGCCTATCCTGTGCACTTCTATATCTTGTCCTGTGTGTGAGGTCCTTGGTTTGCTGTGCCCCTTTTCCAGCTTTGCTGTACACCGTTTTCTTCACTCCATGAATTCAGCAGTTGCCTACATATATGGACACCACAGCAGTGCAGTTGTGAATAATATATGGCTACATGGCTGTGTGTGACACTTGGTGCAGTCCTGACGTGGATACAATAAAACACACAAACTAACTGCTACAAGCATTGCTTTATATAGAGATATGTCCATCTGAGTTTACATTTTCTGTTCTGAATGGCTCATGTTATGTAGTGCACAGACATTATGGACATTCTTGCATTTCTGGGTATACCTTTCACTGCATGGCTCTGTTTGCGCAATTACACTACATTGCGAGTTCTAATTTCCTACTTGCTGCCTACTTCATTTACATACTCCAAAGCACAAATCACTGCCCACAAGTAATAATGTTTTTATGTGAATAATGATCGTATCTGTGTCTCACCACACAGTGCCACATAGCTGTGCAAACCTTGTGCAGAAGAACAGCGCATCTGTATGAATCCCAGTTTCTGTATTTTGGCAGATCAAGCAGTGTAGACATCGTAATGCTGCTCTATATTAATCTACAGTTTCTGAATCTAGCCTACTAAATAAATCCATTATCCAACATGCCATGTATAGATGAAAAACTAAAGCAGCTGTTCTCTAACTCTATTATCCTCTGTATTGTGCACAATGAGACATTAATGTTCACATTGCATGGGTGTCATGAATCAGCTCCTACAAATAATGTTTTTGACACTTCCTCTTATGCTAACTGCCATCATTTTTTTTTGCATCTAATTTTCACTTTCTTATACTTGTTCACTTTCAGCTGCATGTATACACATGCAAAGCAAACAGAAACATTATAATGCCGTACAAATGTCTATAAACAATTTGCTGTGCGGTTCTATGTCATGATTAAAGGACCTATACATATCTGCATGATACCCTCAAGACTGTAATGCTGTTATTTCTCTTCCCTACCATCACTGCAATGTAAAGTCAGGCTGACTGATAGCAGTTGTATATAGCATCATTCTGTACAGTGAAGCTTCATGGTAAAGCTTTGACAATAAACCTATGAATGCAAATCAGCCAGCCACAGTTCTCAGCTCTGAACCATTCAATTTTTGTCTCTGTTTGTATTATTTCTTACATTAAGATTCATCGTCTTTAGGAAAGAGTCCAAATATAGATTGCATTTATCTTTAATGTTTCTCATTTTTGTGAGGAATACATCAGCACAAATTTCTAAATACAGCCGTCTATGTAGGATGACACCAAGCAGACTATGCCAATCAATTTGATTGGCAGAACAATTTAGTTATCTCCAGGTGCTAGGGTGGGGGTATATTGTTCTTTGGCAGTCTGACAAAACAAGTCCATAGTTAGCTTAGCAAGAAGAACAGAATGGTGCTGAAAAGGGTCACAATTAAGGACACACCTCGGAGGCAATTGCTTTATGTTCATGGGGACAAAAATGCTTTGGAGATGAAATCCACAGCAAGCTGCACAAGTCAAATTATTCATCCCACTGTCTGGAATGACTAATTTAAAAGACTTCAGATGAAATCATGGGCTATATGTTGACTAGAACATTAACACTAATTAGCAGGAGATCTACGGATGAATTTGTTAAAACAGAACGGTGTAAGCCACGATACTTAATACAACCGTGCAGTGAGCTCCGCTGTTTAGTTTGATTACTGAATAAAACATTATACTTGTGTACTTGACAGCCTAGATCACCGAAATGAGGAGATCTGAGAAAGTTAAAGAATGACATTCTTTATTCTGTCACATGTCTCTTTAATGGAAGAAATGGACAGGAAGACATAGAGGTCAGATCACAAGAGTACCTGCTTTCCATGTGAATGAGACCTTCAGCTCTATAAAGCTGCTTGAAAACAAAGTATTTTAAAGCTGTTTTATGCTAATGCCATTTCCCTGTATATTATTCAGAGATACCAACTTTATAAACCGGCAGGTACACTTCCATACAGAAAGGTTTAATTTCCCCAAAAATCTCTTTATTAAACATTACACAGTATGTTCACTCATCTAGGTCAATATGCTTTTTTTTCTCTGCTTCTGTTGTGTACAGTCCTAGGCATTTCTATACACCTGCAAGGCTCTGTGTGCCATTTTAAGTGCCTATTTGTGAAAGTACTTCTATTTTCCACATATATTTATCCAGCTGCCTTGTGTTCTAGCCTTACTTCCCACACATACCTGGATTAATTATCCTCGTATACCAGTTCATCTGTTTTAATAAATCAGCACAACTATCCTACATTACCAGTAAAATCACCAATAAATTTTAGTTCATGATTAGATTCGGTCTGCCTGTGTCACCATGCAAATGTAACAAAGTGGTGCGGCATTAAATATAAGATGCGTTACTGCGTATGAGAAATCGAATACTCCTCATTCCCATCAAAAAACATCTATGTTACTTAAATTAAGTATTGAAAAAAATACCACAATACAATATAATCAAGGGCATTAAACCTTCCTCTTTAATGGATTAAAAGAGAAACACAATTGCTACCAGCTGTCCGACTGAATGCAAACCAGCATATACCCACATACAGTGAAAAGCTGAATCACAGGCCATGGCAGCAGGGAAATGCAGTTATATTTACAATAGTCTCCCCAATTGTTAAATTTTAGTGGTGGGTCTTTGCTTTCCCCACTGCTGTTACTCTGGCTACTTTGACTTCTGTTCATTCAGAGTCATAGGACATCGTAAATATCCTGATGCTGTTAAAATAATTGACATTTCTGCCACCCTTTCTGTAAAGAAATACTTCCAAGTGTCCTTCCTTATTCTGCCTTTGCTTAACTTTCACATATGGGAGAACATGTCCTTATCTTGGTAATTTGGTAAATCACTTCTTATACTTTAATGTGTTACGTCCTTAAATAGACCTGACTATAACACTGCTCTCACTTCTGAATTTTGGGAATATTTAATACTTTGAGGTGCTCTTCTCAAGACTCACTTTATTATTCCTTAGAAATTAGACAAAAAATGTACAAACCTAATTGGGCAATGAGAGTAACCAAATGGCATATTAATGTACAAGGGGAGCTCAATGAAAAACACGAATTATTACATACAGCTCTGAGTCAGTGCACTATCAGAAGTTGTTTCTTCTCCTTGCCATCTGTTTTCCACTCACTGATTATGGCTTTCAGTAAAACAAATGTTATATACATTACACTAACAAAAAGAAAGCTTCACCCATCATAAACTGTAACTATACAAGTAACTTAACGAACACCTGTGTACCACTAAAAAAGGAAGTTGCAGTCAGATGCCATGTCCCTGTCCTTAAGTAGCAATTACAAAACAGAACTTTCAACATAGTAGTATAGAAGCAAAAGTGCCCAACAGAGTGGGTATTAGAGGCAAGTACACTGAGCAGGGCTGGTGTTGCTCCTCCCCACCCTTGGGAGATGCATTGTTTTTCCTGTAATTCTTACCTTGTAGGGCATTATTGCATTAGAAATTGGGATGTTATGCTAATATTTTGTATTTTTGATGTAAAGCAGTTTCTCTACCAAATGTTGTAAAGTTGTTGCATACTTCTCAGACCCAAATGGCAGTGAGCAAATTTATCTTTCCCAATAATCTCAGCACACCCCTCTTCCTAGTTTCCAAACACATGCACACACGTGTGTATGTATGCCAAACTTTAACTGTGCTCGCTCATCATGCTTGTTACATGTTTACACATATTGTAAGTGAACCAATAAATGCATGCTTTGGAATTACTGTATAGCACCCCCCACACACACAGAAATATGCATATCACATTTAGTTACCTATATCTGATCAATACATTCCTTTATACTCCCCCAACACACACACAAAGCATGCATACATTTCAATGGCGTGTCTTCTACAGTTCATATATTTCTTCTGAAGTTCCTCCTCTAATTTCCAGGATTTCTTGTTTCATTTTGATTTTTTTTATCTCCATCTAGCTGTCATTTTTCTTTACTCCTTTCAAAACATGGATCAACGGTGCATTTTTTATAGCCAGCTGTGGTACAGTACACCGCCACCATGAGGCAAGGGGAAGCCAGTTCTGAGTAAGCTAACTCCCCCGCATACACACAAATGTGAATCTTGTAAGCCCCAACGGATTAAGCAGCTGCAGAAACAAAAAGCAAGAACTAGGCAGTGCTTGTCCACCTCTTCTTCTGATACCGTTTGCAAAAGAATAAGGACAGTATTAAGGTAGATGTAAGCAATTGTCATAGAATTACAGGAACCCCTGGCTTTCTGTACTGTCTGAAAAGAAATAAAAAGGCTACTACTGTCTTACTTGCACTCAACTGTTTTTGTAAGTAACATTTACGGATAGCACAAAAAAATGGAAGACTGAAGAATTGTTTTCACTGAAGGTATATGGATTTAGCGCCTTAAGTATCTCCTTTCTTGCATTCTTGTATAGTCTAACATTACATTAATATACCCCTTTAGAATCGAGTAGCCATATAGTCTAACGTTACATTAATATACCCCTTTA
This sequence comes from Protopterus annectens, assembly GCF_019279795.1. Taxonomy (NCBI): domain Eukaryota; kingdom Metazoa; phylum Chordata; order Ceratodontiformes; family Protopteridae; genus Protopterus; species Protopterus annectens. The sequence continues at coordinate 885,713,533 of NC_056743.1, read as the reverse complement.
GAATCGAGTGACCATATAGTCTAACGTTACATTAATATACCCCTTTAGAATTGAGTGGCCATATAGTCTAACATTACATTAATATACCCCTTTGGAATCGAGTGATCATATAGTCTAACGTTACATTAATATACCCCTTTAGAAGTGAGTGACCATATATTCTAACGTTACATTAATATACCCCTTTAGAATCGAGTGACCATATAGTCTAATGTTACATTAATATACCCCTTTAGAATCGAGTGACCATAGTCTAATGTTACATTAATATGCCCCTTTAGAATCGAGTGACCATACAGTCTAACATTACATTAATATACCCCTTTAGAATCGAGTGACCATATAGTCTAACATTACATTAATATACCCCTTTTAGAATCAAGTGACCATGTAGTCTAACGTTACATTAATATACCCCTTTAGAATCGAGTGACCGTGAAGAATTATTTTCTAAACTCATTTTCTAATAAACACCCACTCCTTATAACAAATTGTACATAACTAATGCATGTAAACTGAGCTCCAGCAGATTTTTGAAAATTATTACAACCTAAGCAGAGCATTACTAGAGTCTTTACTGTTTGATTCTATTGCAAAATACTTCAACTATATTATCTTCCAACAATAAATCAAAAGGCACCAGAAAATAAACTATTTTAGATCTGTACAAAGATAGACACAGCTTAATCTCTATACAATCAGTTCAACTCCAACTGTTTGTAAAAAGAAAAAAAAATGCTGTACAGTCACCCCGACAAACACACAGACACAGAGCACAAACTGAATAAAAATTGTTTATCAAATGACAAAGGACAGCCTTTCGTGAAACACTAGTTATTTTCAGATCATGGTTTAAAGCATACCTATAGTAATTAATACTTCAGGGTTTATATTTTAATGAAAAACTTCAGAATTAAACAGCAGCTTGCCACATAATTGCCGTGGGCTACATGCCACATAAAGATACTTCATAAACGTCTGCCACATACTCGGTTTCCATAATCTTTAGGGAATACAGTTTAGGTATCTGTGACATCAGTGGTACAAATATGTTTTTAACAAATTCATCTGGCAATTAAAATGCAGAACTCTAGACCCAGTTATCTAAAGCAGAGACTAATCACATGCAAAACTCTGACATTAAAACTCTGCTAGCAGCCAATAATATTATCCATTACAGGAGTTTTACCATTAATAACAGTTTTAAATGAACACAGTAAAATATAGTTGTTCTATTAAAAAAATCAGATTTGTACAAATCACCTGACTATTCACCCTAGTCTACCTTCTACTTTTCCTTTCCTCTTTCTCCCATAATGCAGTGCAGGTAGAAATATATTTTACATAAACACTATAACAGACATTATGATAATTAAGCATTACAAAATAATTTATCTTTAAGCCCATTTTCTAAACACAATAATACTCTCCATGGTGGGTACAACCATGAGTAAGAGACCCTCCAGGGACAATGAAGCCTTCCATCAGTGTGGGGTCTCACAAGACATCTGAGCACTCTGTTATTAATATCTAAAAACATGGACATTATTACTTTACTAAATCTCTGTAAGAACAAGGATGAATTATGAATTCATTTTATATCCCTGGCACTCTTCATTCAAATTTCTACATCTGCTGTGTGTTAGTCACCCCCCCCCCCCCAAAACCTGGCTTCAGGAGCCATTTAAATTAAACAGAAGTTTATTCTAAGTGCGCCTGATTATACACCAAAGGATATGTTAACATTCCACTTATAATCATGTTCAATAACATGAAGCTGAGACTGTAGAGAGGGGTTACAATGTGTTGACTGTATGGTTCTGACAACAGCGAGCTTAAGTACATTTCTGGGCCATTATGAATTTATTCATTCACTTGATCTCAAGTAGGTATCTGAGGTGTATGGTCCTACAAATGTCTAACTGATGGTTGAGTGTGCATGTGTGTGTATAAATATAAGTGTATTTCTAGTATAAAGGAAGGAATCAATTGTAGTAAATCGGAATATCATATGAATCGTTCTTCAGGTACTTTCTTTGGTTTCCTTGTTTTGTTGACAGTTGACATTGTATTTATTATTTGCTTGTGAATAAAATTGATAGCATGAAGTCTACGAGTTAAGTGTTTATATTTTTAATTTAGCTTTTTTGGACAGATGTGTGGGAGTGAGATGCATGGTGTTGAATTACAACAGTTTATTTGGCACTTAGTGCAGATGGGTAAGGCTAGTTGCTGTTACTGAGCTACTTCTGGTAGTTCAGGGTTTGATTCCCTCAGCCTATGTTTGCCTGCTGTGCCACTCTGGTTCCCTAGACAGCATTCCAGGGCTAAAAAGGGACACTTATTCCAGTGGACTAATCCAAGCTGTTAGTAAATGTGTTACACGTTTGTATTCTGAATTCCTGAACACAGTTAATTAGTGCTTCATTGTATGTTATCTTACTATTGATTCCAGTATGTCTCTTGCAGATGAATGAGTTGCTGGATGCATTTTCAGTAAATGCAAGCTTCAAACGAAGACAAGTTTACTGTTGCTCATGCCAAGTCTGTTTTCAATGAGAGAGCGTTTTATTTTTTTAGCAAATGGTTGTGTTTTTGCTATAAAATTTGAAATAAAAGGTTCAAATTTAAATCCAAATCTCTGTGAGCAATGCAAAAAGTAATGAGGATAATAGTGCCCACACCAGCATGCCTGCACATTTGTTATGGTAACTGGGAAATAGACATGCAATGGGATAGAGGTATGGCTGAGGGGCTGGCAGTGGCAGTCCCTTACCTTGCAAAGGGCCTGATTTAACCATGATCTAAGTTCTGGTTATGGAGCTATTCTGGTTCTAGTGATGGTAACAGTCTCTGTACACAAGTTAACAGCATGATGGCCCTTACTGGGCAACCACAGATATTAGGAAATATTCATACTCTGAGTTTTACATTACATACATGAGATCTTTTAGTCCAAAATCTTGAACACATCCATTATATATAGCATGAGTGCTGGTCCAATAAAAACACACTGCATCATCATTTTCTGTAGCTTGTGTTATACATAGAGAGAAAAAAATCTAGCTACTCATGTAACAAAGTGAGAGAACAGAACAAGATTGACAAAATGAGGCTTTACTCTCTAAAAGGAATAAATAATAGATAGCCAAACTTGGCTGAGAATAAGACTTCATTGTAAGTGCTTCAGATTATACACAAAAGGATATTTTAACATTACATCTATAATCATGTTCCATAGCATTCCATTCTGCTGGTTAAAACAAATAAATACTTAGCTAAAAATAAACGGAGTTTTACAGTAAGACCCAAAATAAAACTTCTGCTGCAAAAGACAGCTGATACAGATTATTTGTAGAAGCAGTAGTATAACTATAGTGTTTAGATCTGCTGTGGGGTTTTTTTGAGGTCATCTGGAACGACCATACTGACACACTGCCACAGTATACTCAGACTTCAGTGACAGTCAGGTGACACAAAGGATAATGCTAAATAGCAGCTGGTAATCTGCAGGGGATAATTTACTGTTCTTACTGGTATTCTGCAGGAGACAATAAGCCATATCAACTGGTAACCAGTAGAGGACCTACACCCCTGTGAGGGATAGTACAGCACCACTGGTGTCCTGTGCACATCCTCAGACTGGCACACTCCTTACCACTTCTCTTCTAACTGCACTAAGCTGTCTGAATGTAACAAATTATGACAAGCAGCCAGCTAAAGTCACTACCACATACATTCACATCCTGTTAAGTGCTTTAACTAAGCCTTAAATACAATATCAGCACTTACTTATCAGGGCTGATACTGCACTCCAGCACCATCAGCACCTGAGAATCACATCCCCTGACAGGAAGCCACCCCTTTCACCCCATGTCAGTTACAATACTGGGATAATAGGTCATACTGATGGGCAGCCTTGTAACTTGCAGGAGACAAAAAAACATATCAATTGGTAACATGTAGGGGACAGCAAACCATGTTAACTGATCATCTGCAAGGGATGTATTGCCATGTAAACTGCAAAGATAATGGACCACATCTACTGATAATCTAAAGAGAATACCAAGACATAGGAAATGGTAACCTGCAGGAGGCAATACACTACTCTTGCTGGTGTTTTGAAAGGGATAAAAAACATATCAAATGTTAATCTCCATGGGAATCTATGACCCTGTAGCCTGTAGTGGTAACAAACCCTATTAGATCAGTGACCTGCAGCCTGGAGGTTTATCACCTTGTAACCTCCAGTGGATAACAAACCATGTCAACTGGTAACCTGCAGGGGGAATAGTAAACTAAACCAACTGGTAACCTGCAGGGGGATACAAAACTATATCAACTAGTACCATACAGGGGATGTATGACCTTGTAATCTGCATGGGATAGCAAATCACATCAGCTGATAACCTGCAGGAGAGTATGGCCATATAACCTGCAGGGATACCAACTCACATCATCTGGTAACCTGTAGTGGATGCACAGCCTTGCAACCTACAGGGGATAAACCATATCATGTAATAACCTGCAAGGGATGGCAAACCAGATCAACTAGCAGCCTTCAAAGAATGTATACTCTTGTCACCTACATCAGATAATTTATATCAACTGATAACCCACAGGAGATGGCATACAAAATTAGCTTGTACCCCGCAAGACCAATTTACTGACATATTGCGCAATCCCCAAAATGTCCTCTAGAACTGAAGACCAACAAAATGTCATTCAGCTCTATGCAAATAGTTATTATATTTCTATACAAACAGCTATTATATTTCTATACAACAGTGCTTTATTTTTTCTACAAGACATTTCAGAAATTGTAACTATACTAGCTCTGTGTTGCAGCTCCCAACACACATGCATGCACACACATTCTGAAGGCAGTCTCTAAAATCAGTCACACAGCTGTAACAAATCAGCACCGCTTGAAGAATGATTGGCACTTATGTTCAACAGCAGCAATCACACCACTGACTTAAGGGACAGATTCCCAGCTCTTCTATAGCGACAGCAGTGTCCCCAGCAGCTTGGACCCAGGTCAGCCATTCCCTTTGTCCACCCCTGCCTATGACTTTGATGTACAGTCTTGTAAGTTGCAAAGGTTAAGAATCCATACCACTGAGTAACCTACAAGGGATAGCAAACCATTCCAACTGGCAAACTGTACAGTACTGTATCCTGCAGGGAATAACAAGCCATATCAACTGATAACTTGCAGGAAGTGTGTGACCTTGTAACCGGCAGGGGATAAATAAGACCTATTAACTGATAACCTGCAGCAAATAATGCACTGCAGCTGCTGGCAGCCAGTGTGGAACACCTCATTGCACCAACTAATCAGGTTGTGAAAAGGGGCTGCAGGCTCATACCATATCCATCTGGAGAAATGGAAACAGAAGGAATCATTTTCTTTACATTCTGTGCCTTCATAGCTACTGACATTATCAGGTTACTGTTTTCCACATTTTTTGCTAGCCATCCCTAAAATAATGAAACAGAGTAAAAGAAAATCGGCACTGCTTAAACGCAACTGGACAAGAGATGAGCAGCAATTATACCAGCAGCTGCATAACAAAATGTCACCAAAACCTGAAGCCAGTATTCATGAAGCAGGGTGGGAGGCACTGCTGCAAACTGCACTTCTGTTTTCGGAGGGGTTGATCAGTCTTCAAAGACCCCCGAAATACTAGTGACTCAATCATTTTTCCAACATTCTTCTGGATGGCAAGGTACAAAGTAGTGCAAGTTTTCTACTGAGCATATGGAATTAAAATATTCTTTCCTCGTAAAATGTCAAAGTAACTTTCTAAAAAAATTCCATGTAAATGAACCCTGATTATGCATTATAGTGACAGTAATTGTATTTGCTCAAATATACATGTAGATTATGCTGGTATATTGCAGGAGTAATTGCTTTCGAGTTTAAAGACATCTGATGTCAGAATTTATATCCAGAATTTGTTCACTTGTATTTCTGTAAACCTTGTCATCTTATTTATTTACGTTGTACCATAAGTATATCTTCCTCTTTATTCAATATGCATTTGACAGAAGGACAAACTGTTGATAAACTTTATAAAATTTCCTGGTGAGACCATCACATCCAGTACTTCCAGGATTTATTGTAACCTGAGTAACTTACTCAGCCACAGTTAAGCTCACATTTCTTCAGTTTGCTGCATATTTCTCCTTTATTTTATTACTTCTAGAGATATTCCACCAAAAAAAAAAATTATATATATATATATATATATATATATATATATATATATACACACACACACACATATACATATACACACACACATACATACTATACATACCATTCTCTTATTTAATTTTGAAGTACCATGTCACGTCATCCTGCAAATAAATGAAATGGCTATGATCGCACAAAGAGAAATCACCTGCAATGACAGTATGAGAGTAATCAGCACCCTTTATGCACCTGTTTGGTCCCAATGGGCAATGCACGTTTACAGAGACAATTCACAGAAAAATGTCTTAAAACAGATGTGTTAACTTAACAATAGATAGTTGGTAAAGTTAGAGAACACTGCAAAACGAACATTTCATGATTTAAGGAAAAGGTAAACTAGAAAACACTGCAAAACGATCATTTCATGATTTAAGGAAAAGGTAAACTAGAAAACACTGCAAAACGAACATTTCATGATTTAAGGAAAAGGTAAACTAGAAAACACTGCAAAACGAACATTTCATGATTTAAGGAAAAGGTAAACTAGAAAACACAGAATTAATATCCATTTTACATCAGAGAGTATGCAGTCAGGCTGACAACTCTAGTCAAATCTAAAACTAACATATTAAAATAAGTCTCTCACATATACACAGCCACATATACAGACTCACAATATATATTGTGTGTATATAGGTAAGTATAGGTTCATAGTTATTTACTAGGCTACTGGTCTGTGAGGATCTTAAAATGCCTAGCCTTGCATTCCATTTTTTCTAGCCCTTATATTTTGCGTATGAATAACCTGGAGGGATGAGACATTTACCTACCCCCGTATCCATGAAGGACACGAGTGCTAAACCAGGGATTAATTTACATTTGTCATGCAGTAATTCAAACGACATTTGAATGGAGTAAGAGAAGTTCTTCTCTTTATGTAGAGTGCAAGATGGTGCCACACAGTGGGATTCTGTGTGTGTGTATTATATATATATATATATATAAAAAAACATTAAAGTTCAGTATAGAGACTATAAAGCCAAAACACCAAAACCGTGAAACCCAAAACCGCAACCGTTAAAGCACACACAAACACAACTACAGCTACCTCCGCACAGCAACACAAACACACACATTTACTATAAAGCAGGGGGGCAAGCCCCCCTGCACCCCCCACTTATATATACTAACTCCAAGGTTGCACTAAACACCAATACACACAAAACCCACCAACATACATTCCACACACCCCTCGCACAAACACACATCACACAAAACACCATCACTCTCAACACTGACACACACACACTCACCTGCGTATCCTAACCCATACCTAACACTCCCCGGCACACTCACAAACCCTCCCCAAAACCCTTAAAAACACCACACTTATCTAACACGTCATCAGTATCGGGGGTTTGATATTCTGCAGTTTCACGCATCTGCAGATTCAACACTTTGGTCTCAAGATACTGAAATTCGACATTTTCAGTATTTCGAGATTCCAAAGTGATATATATATATATATATATATATATATATATATATATATATATATATATTTGTGTGTGAGCGTATGTATACACACACCTGTTCTTCAGCATGCCATATTAATGTAGCAAAACAGAATGAGATTCCTCGAGAAGCAGTGGACTTGTGAATGGGTAATAGATCTAACAGGATGGGGAACAGATGAGGCTCGGCTACCTATTAGATCGACAAAAAATAAAAATCTCGAACGGCTTAGAAGTAAAAAATGCCATTCTTCATAATCACTATTGTGAGATCACAGTACACTGAAGATAGGAAAATTTGCCCTTTCCTCTCTGTAGTGAAATCTAAGAGTTGGAATATATATTTAGCAAGGGGTGTGGGGGTGCAGCCCCCCACAGTAGAGATTTTGATTTCCTGCATTTCCGCTCATGTGAGCATTGAAAATTTGAATTTTTTTCTATATAATATAGACCCTGAGGCTCTGTACATCAGGAAGAAGTCACCTCTTTTTATCGTATATGACACTGAAAAGAGGGAGAAGGCCTTCAGAAGATTTATATAGTTTTTATTATTTATGCCCTTGATTTCTTTAGTGAGATAGTGTTGTGACCATTCTAGTTGTGACAAGTATTTGGAAAGGTTCATAGAGAAAGGGGCCTTCTATTCAATCAGTGGACTAATGAGAGCTAAATACAGTATAATGATTACATACATTTAAGCTATACACAAGCAATATTGCTCAACAGAGTGTATGTTATTGAGGAAATAACGCTCACCCAGGGGTATTGTGAGTTCCAACTCTGCAGGCAGAGGGCCTCTACAACCCTGAGAGGGTGAGGGTATTATTGTGCTTAGAGAATGGGCCTGTTAAATAGTTTGTATTTGTTTTCATTACTGTATACTTATTAAGGTTCATAGGTAGGTACTAGGCTATCAGCCCGCGGGCCAAAGCAAGCCTAGCCAACAGTGTACCATGTATTGTTAAATTCCTGCCCCTCTATCGAGCAGTGCCCCAGACATAATCCCAGGGGCGAATTTCCTATCACCCATCTACTTATCAAGGTTTTTCTTGAGCAGTGCTAGTGACTAGCTCTGCTTGATGTGGATGGGAATCTTGTTCCAGAGCATGGGAAGTCTCTGGGTCATGGATCTATCCCTCCAGCAAGCCCTTTTTATTGCTGTGGTGAGGTTTAGGTCCCTAGATCATGTAGCTCGAGAAAACTGGGATTTCTTCAAGTGGAGCATGTCCAATAATTCCGGGTTTGACATAGCTTTGTATGTCAGACAGAGGTCTCCTCGGAGTAAGCGGTATGCAACAAAGTAGAGTTTGAGTTTATAGAGCCGGTCGGCATAGGGCAATTGTTTGAGGCCAGCGATTCTCTTGGTGAGGTACTTTTGGGGCCTCTCAAGTTGTTGTAAGTGTCTTATGAGGTACATCCCGAACGGGGCATTGTATTCAAGGAGGGGTCTGATAAGTGATGAGTAAAGGAGAACGATGACTTCTTTATTTCTAGATGCAAACCCTTTTTGTGATTAAGTGGGCCACGTAGAAAGATTTTCTGACCACTACGGCAATGTGGTTATCAAAGGAGAGGATGCTATCCACTTGGGCCCCAAGGTCTCTTATGAACTTCCCCCTATTTGGTAATTCATGGGTACAGTGTTTTTGCCAAAGGGGATAACAATGCAGTTTTTGGCATTTAGTTTGAGGCCATGATTTTGACACCAGGTGGCAGTCTCGGTGAGGCCCTTTTGCAGGATGTCTACGTTGGCAGGGGAATCGATAATGGCCCTCAGTTTGCAGTCATCTGTGAACTTGGTTAGCCATAGACCCTTGGTGTTCACAGAACAGTTCCTCCGCCTAATGTTTCAAATTTGCTATATTTTGTAATTGTTGTTGGAGGAAGTATGGCACATTCAAAATATAAGTGAAGTATTTAATGTGTATATATACACACAATCACACATAGCAATTACAGCTGCTTTGCTGAATAAATACACCTAAGATGTCTCATTGGGAGAAAATGAGTGAAAAAAAAAAATCATAGAATCCAAGGCATTACGAGCGCGTGCACACAAACACATACCACCTTATGACTCTCTACTTTCACTGATGGTGTCTTGTTGTGATGCACTGTGCCTCAAAGAAATATTAATTTTTTTTGATAAATCAGTGAGATTGAAAGTAATTTATAATACTAGGCTTAAAAGTTTTGTACTTCTTAATGTGCAACAGATCCGTGCTGAAGGAATGCCTTTTGCAGTCAGCATTGTCTCAGCCTCTCTCTCTCTGTCTCTCGTTTACACTTTTTATTACATGCATGCACAACTGTAAGCACACACATTAAAAAAAGACGAAAGTACTTTTCTTTTAATTTATACTTTTTAAACAGTGAAGTGTTGTTTAGCTCACCTAAAAATGGCAGCACCTTGCCTTTTTTTTTTTTAAATGTCCAAGCTTCACAGCAGCTTAGTGTGCTGCTGTGAGGTAATGGACTTGTTTTTCAGTGAGCATTACATGTACACTGACAACCTGCTGGAGAAGGTTCATTCTCTAGTCATGATGGCAATGTACAGGTCACCATTCTCTAACGTTATAGATATAATCGGTGCAATGAAGGATTTCTTTATAATAGTGGTACACAGTGATCAAAGGACAGATCATTCTCAACAAAGATTACCAGATCCTTGAATAAATTATCAGTTTTTAAGTGAGTGTTGCCAATAGGACAGTTAGAAGGGAGTTCTTGCTTGCCAAAGGATGCTATTATACATTTATTGGCATTTAGTTTAAGTTCCTTATCTTGACACCAGCCATTTGTTTGGGAAAGGCCTTCTTGAAAAATCTTGGTGCCCTCTGGAGAATTTATGATAGCACCAAGTTTACAGTCATTTGTCAATTTGGTCAGCCATAAATCTTTAACATTTGGTTTGACCTTAGAGAAGGGTAAATACTGAAGAGAAGTGGTTCAAGGACTGAACCGTGGGAACACCACTGGTGACAGGTCTTTTGAATTAGGTAGAGCCACCAGGGTCTATATTATATGCTCGAAGTTTTAAAACTTCGACACTCATATGATCAACACCATATGACCGAAGTTTTAAAACATCAAACATATAATAAAAAGTAAACAAAAACAAAAAAACCTACCCGAATGCCCCTGCACCCCCTGCCCTGCTACTTAAATATACCAACTCTGAGGTTGCACTACAGTGAAGTAAAGGGAAATATTACCTATGGCGATCTCCATTGAAATGCTCAAGCTTTCAAAAGTTCGCTCATATGGTGTCGACCATATGAGACTCGAACTTTTGAATGTTTGAGCTTCTGATATAGACCCAAGCCACCCAGCCTAATTTCCTGGGTTCTGTTTATGAGCCAATTTGCTATCCAATGAGTTACATAGGGATTTACATTTAGCAGGGAGAGTTTAAACATTATACCCAAATGTGGGATGGTGTCAAATGCCCTGGCAAGGTCTAGATAAGTGATGTGCACCGATTTTCCCTCATCTATTGTCTCTATAACCTTCCCAAAGAAATCAGCCAGGTCAAGTAAGCATGATCTGCCCTTGATGAACCTGAACTGGCTTGAGTTGAGAGTTTGCAGGTTGCTTAACTAATTAATTATTCATTCCATAATGATCCTTTCCATAGCCTTACAGATAAGGCTGGTCAGGCTTATGGCTCTATAATTACCCGGGTCCATCGATACCCCACCTGTGCACAAGGGGATGATCATTTCTGTCCTCCATATAACAGGCACAAAGTCTGTTTGTTTGGAGGCTAATATTAAATAGTTTCTGTAGGGGGTCTGACAACTCCTGTTTCAAGCAGACCAGCAGGCAGCTTGGTATGTTATTCATCCCCATGGAATTAATTATTTGACCTTGAATAGTGCTTAGAGGACTTCTTCTTGGGAAATTTGAAGGGGGTTGCAGATGTAAGTATATGATCTGGGAATATAGATGGGGAGAGGGGGTAAAGTTAGAGCTAAATTTGTCCACTGGTAGATTGGCTATGTCCTCTGGGTCTGAGTATGTAATGCCATTTACTGTTAGTTTTGTGCAGTGCTCGACACTGTTTCTGAGGTATCTAATATGGTTAAAGAAGGCTGTTTGGTTATCCTTCCCCTTGGTGGCTATCTGTACCTCATATGTGGCCTTGGCTGGTTTGAGCAGGTACCAGAGTTCTCAGTTTAGTTCAGCAAAAGCATTTGTAGCATCTTGAGGGTTAAGTTTATTTTTGCATGAAATTAGTTTTTCTCTTATTATAGAGTCTGTTTATATTTTGGCTCCACATAGGAGATTATTCTTAAATTTTACATATTATTTACTAGAGGGGGGACAGATGCATCTATGCAACTAATTGCATGTGGACAAAATTTGAAGGCAAAGGGTTTCTACATACACATTAGGGTCATCAGGTTAGAGGAGGATTTTGAATTTGGCCAGGTCATCACTCAGTTTTAGTAGATTAGCTTTAGCATGATCTCTGAATACAGAGGTATTGAAAGATACTTCCTGCATCAGTCTTATGGTGAGGTTTTACAGATCTGTGGTCCAATTTGACCAGGTAGGAAGTGGCATCATGGTAAGGACCAAGTCCACGATTTTATCACACCTGGTTGGAGTGCGAACGAACTGGTCCACAGAGATTGTATTGAAAGTCCAGAAGTTTCTGGGCATACATGTTTGAGGGTGTACAAGTCTTCCCAGTTAGTGAAGGGGTAGTTGAAGTCAATTGGGTGAATGGTGTGTGACAATGCATAGGGATTCCATACTAATTGGGTAGGGGGTATGGGCTGAATGAGATATGGGGGGTTCTGGAGTTATAGGTATGCTGTCATAAGGGGTTTTATTAATAGTAAGTTAGAGGTTGAGGAGTTCTAGGTCACCAGCTGTTTAAATGAGAGTCGGGAGGTAATTTTTTTTTGTTTTTTTTTAAATGTAGTGGCACCATCACATTTAGTGCTTTCATCAAAAGCAGTTGGTCTGAACATGTGGAAAGCCCTGAAACCTTGCAAAGGTGGAGTGCTGTGATTGGTTTTCATCCAGGTATGATAATGAATATAATGAATTTTTTCTAAGATAAGGAGTAGCTGTAGAAGTTAAGATTTTTGTTTATACTCCTAGCATTGAGCAACAATACCTTTATTTTACTGGAGTCTGTTTTGTTATGTTGGAAACTTTAGAAGACTGACATTGCCAAAAAAAAGCACAGTTGGAATAAACAAGAATTTAGTTAATATATGAAAGCCTTGATGGGGTTGGTGAAGGCCAACCCTGGCAAACTAGTTAGGACTGTCTACCATTTTCTAACAGGCAAATACATATTGCATCTCCTTTGAAGGACACCAGAAGCTAAGGTAATTGATGAAGTCAATAATCTTTTGTTGGTGTCGAACATCCTTCTTATGAGAGTACACTGCTGCTCAAGGCTAAGGTCATACCTGCCTCAGACACACATTCCATCAGCTCTATCATGTCCCACTTCATTTGGTCCAGGGTGGTATATTTCAAGTCATACCTATGTGACACTATCATAGTGCATTTGTTATACAGAGACTTGAGCGCATGTGTGGTGTGCGAATCCTGGCAGCTGATAGGCAACTGACTAGGACTCTCTCCTAGAACATCCTGGGGACTGAAGCATCGATGTCAGTCACTACAAATCATCTATGATTAGGGCATTGGAGTATGGAGGTTTACCTTATTGGTTTTTGAAATGAGTCGATGTGACTGTTAGATGTGCGTTTCATGGTGGGTGCTGTCTGTGCCATGTGTTTATGACTTACAGTACAAGTGCCAGATGGTAATTTGGCAGTGTGCTTGTGTTTATATCAAATTCACTCTTGGTTAGGAAGCTGGGAGGAACCAAAATATCTGAGTAGGAGGTAAGTGGTTGGGTTGTAATCATGTGTGAGTGCTTATGTACAAAGGTTGGAGCAGGAGCTTAATTAGATTTAGAAGTGCATGTATGTGTATATGCACTTGAGTGTTTAAATATTTGGGTTTAAGTAAAGGTTAATTGAAGAGACAGATGTAGTGTTCTGCGCATTAGGTGGTGGTGTGGGTGTCCAAGTCTCTCTTGTACAGTGGTACTGTTAGGGAAAGGGGTCTTGTTAAGTTAATGTGTAGGGTAAGGGTTAGTATGCATGAGTAAGGTGAGGGGTAAAATAAATGAATGTCTGCAGTTTCTTGCTTTGACTCTTGTAAATACAACATTGCACTTTGGCTATGTACCACCAATAAATAAATACTATATATATATATATGAATGAGAGAGTGAGTGTGGTATATATACAAGAAGTGCAACAAGGGTGGGGCAAAGGGCACAGCCTCCCCAGGTGCACGGTGTTACAGGACACAATCAGAAAGAGTAGTGCCTACATTATTCTGTGTACAGGCATTTCTGAAAGTTGATACAGAATTAATAAATGCAGTTCAGCTTTCAGCGCTATGTGGTAAAGATGTAGTAAGCCATCTGCTACAAATGCAGCAATTGGCTTACTATAATTTAAAGTTGTCTTTTGTTTTTTATTATAAAGAGTTGGTGGGGGAAGAGAGGCATGGAGCTGGCTTGTAGCAGACCTTTTTTTTTTCTATGAACAGCTGAAGGATGTGGATATGGCTTGCAGTGCCAGATTAAAAGAAAAGTTTGATGACTTATTTTGCTCTTTACTTAAAGAGTTGAGGAGGTAGGGAATAGACCCTGGTGTTATGCAAGACTACGGGAATGGACTTTTTTTTTTTTCTTTTTTTAAACTTTCACCTGAAGTCCCAAGGGGTGTACAGCAGCACATTGAGAACTGGCACTGGGCATTAGATGAGCCAGTTACACCTCAGTACACAAATATAAACTCGTATGTGCGAGTGAGTGTGATACGACTTATTTCAGTATGTATAACTTTGGGTGCTGCCTTCTTCCACCTCACTTGTGTGTGCGTTTACGTACACATAGTACACTTATGTGTCTGTGCTACTTTTTTCAGTTTAAATGATAACTCTGGAGTATTGCATCTCCCTCCTTTCTTTCAGAACATGTGACATCTGTATCTTGTTTTTGCTTAGTGTAAATATTCTTCAAGTCTTGACCAAAAAAAACAAAAGCTTGTGCATTTCTTAGCAGCACTACTTCACAAAAAGCACACATATGGGAAAGCATCCACATATATGTGCTAACACGCAAAGAGATACATACACACTAAATACTAACACAACAGAAGTGGGCACCCTATCTATAGCTGGAAAGAGGATCACTTGGCCTCTACTCTTATACCTTACTGAATTAGTCAAGTACAATGTGCAAAGAATTATTTTATTCCTCAATATCTACAAAATTAAATATCTGATTAATTGCAAGATTTCCAGAAACACTTGTCTGAGTCATTTAATTCCTTCTCTGGGCTGTTTAAACGTACTTGCAATGTATCAAAGGATTTGTCACAATAGCCTTAAGATACTGACATTTCTGACAAATACTAAACATTGCTGGGCACTGTAAAGGCAATGAATGTGCCATAGTTTTGCAGGTCTGTGTAGCAGTGGGACACTACATGCCGTAATACCCAAACGTGTACCTGCTGCTGTACCTTTTAAACAAGGTAATTGGGTAAAACGACAATCTGTGTCTAGTCTGCCTTACAGACCGGTAACTAGCTAATTTCATACAGTGTGCTTCCCCTGATCTGACACCCCAGACCTCCCTCAGTTTTATGCTTTGTAGAAAGATAGTTCATTTTCCCATTCATCTGGTGCTCAGGTCTATTAGGTCTGTTCTTCAACTCTGAGTTGCAAAAGAGATCCCCGATCTCCCGATCTGGCTGTCTTCATCTAAGGAGCTAATCATGTCTATTCTTCACAATCTACAATCCTCAACTCTGAGTTAAGATGAAAAGAAACTCCTCTTCTTTCCTTTTAAACTGTAGCTACTACAGTTTATGCCACACAGTTCTGAACACAAATGCACTGCTAACATTCATTCTGAATGTTATTAACGCACTAAAGTTAGGTCCGATCATGCCCCCTAACACTTTGCTACTGTGAAGGCTTCCTCTGTGCCTCATCCAAGCTAGGCTTGTGCTGCCTTAGTATTTAGCACTATCCAGCTTGGGCATTTATTGGAGGTTGGATTGTTAAGAGCCTCCTGAAATAGATTAATTGCTGAATGATCTACTAGATGCGTTACTTACTGGCTCCCAAGGCAATAGCGTGTTGTCAGTATAACTTGCTTAACCTGCATAGATTTGCAGTAGCCTGTGGTTAATGGGCTCCTTCTCTTGAGTCTGTCTACACCTGTAGGCACTGAATACAGGCAGCTCTTGAATCCTTATAGTGAAAGTGTGCTAGGCATCCTATTCACCAAGTAACATAACCCCACCAGTGACGGTCCTCACTTGTAAGCAAATCTTACTCCAGCTACAAGTCTTTTGGTAAATGGTTTATACAACCAAAAACAATATTAACATTGAACATTGTTAGACTTTGGGTACAGAACAGCTGTTGAGCATTCTTTTAAGATGTTCCCACAAAACCTCCGGAGAACATTTTGTTTAATTATAACTTTAGATACATCCGACCTTTTCTGGAGAGTTCATTTCTGGAGATTCATCTAACTCAGAGGAGAATGCAAATGTTTCACTTGTAATGTGCTCTGTAAAGTGACTGACACTTCCCCTATGTGCATATACCTCTCTCTCTCTTTCAGTTATTTCTCTGCCCTGCAGTGAGACAGGGAGTGACAGGTGGAGAGAAAGACATTGATCCTACTTTGTTCAAGCCAGCAACTCAGCAGGCAACAGGACCATGTGTCTTATAAAAACACTGGAAACTGAAGTGTAAAAAAGCACAGCTTTATTTGAAGAGTAAAAGGAAACCATTTGATTTTCCACAGTAAGTTTTCATAGAATTTATACAATATTTATAGTACCTCAAGCCAGGTTCAAAAGCTTTTGAATCATCTCCACTATGCAGGTTAAGTCCCATACAAAGCTTCTAGCAACAGATCACAAACGCAGGCTCATAGAATATGCCACGGCAGGCCTTTCCACAACTCCACCAAATAAAAGAAGTCTTTTGCTGAACTTCCACAGCCTGATTCTATTATATGTCCCAAATGGGCTATCCAGTGACAGAAATCCCATATTTTCTGTTAAAGCCCTGCTTTATCCAAGATGACTTTCCTGCTCTGCTAAGAAGCTAACTTCTTAATCTGCCTTTTTCAGGCAACCGACTTTTACATATTAAAATGGAAATTAGATTCTCAGTGCAATCAAGTCCCTGCCTAATGTGCTGCAAGAATTGTAAAAAAGAAAGTCCCTACTCACACACACAGACACGTAAAGGCAGGTACTTAATTTTCCACAAGTAAAATGTCACAGCTACCCATCCTAAGTAAAAGAAAACAAAATTTTGGTCTAACAATGATGGTTTCTAAGATTTAGACAATAAACTGGCATTTCTATTAGCTAGTCAAGGCCTGTAAGCAACAGTATATTGAAAGACTTTGAGAAATACTGCCTGGGGACCTATACTTTTGTACTGACACTTTTTGTTTACGGGGCACAATAGGTATAGTCTTCAACCTAGTGATCAAACAATAGTATTTCAAAGAGTAAAAAGCCCACTCCAAACCAATCACTTCCCTTTTAGTAGCTGAATATTTCTTCTCAGCATTACTCAACTTTTGACTTGTATAGCACAGAGTGCTTCTCACCATGAATACTTTGAGATATTACAGTTCCTAAAGCTACTTCTGAAGCATTTGTATACCCGTTAACTTTCTTAGTAAAATCAGGAGTTACAAACCACCGGTTCAAATCATAAAGTATTTAATAAACTGAAAAGAATGTTATTTGCATCAATGGACCATTGAACCTTGATAGGAGTGTTTCTTTCAGTCAGATCCATCAAAGGACAGGCAACTGTTAAAACATTTACTACAAATTTTCTGCAGTGCCCCATTAATCCAAGATAAGCCTTCACCTGCCTTTTAGAGGAAGGTGTAGACCAGTTTTTATGGCCTCTATTTTGTCTAGTTGCAGTTACCTATAAGTATCTCAGATATTTGGCTTCCACCATCCCCAGTTTAATTTTCTTACCATTCACAGGTAAGCCTGGCTGTCTTAATCCTAATGCAACTGCACATTTTTGGTAAGTGAGAGTCCCAGTCCTCTGAGTGAATTACTATGTGACCCAGCCAGGTACACAGCATAATCAAGAAGGGGATTTTAGTATTTTACCCGTCATTCTCCTAGATGTGGCTGGAGGTAAGCTAAAGGACAGTATTATACAGAGATATAAACATTCAGGGGATACAAAAGCGGTTATATTTTCTTTAGCAGAGGAGGAAAGCAGTGCTTGCCTTCATCCCTGTGCCAAAACGAATGTAAATTATCTGGCCTTTCCTAGGCTCTCATAGGTTCACAGGCAAGTACTAAGATAATCTCCTGGGTTGAATTCTGTACAGCAGGCATTCATATTTATAGACTTGCTACATCTCTTGGGTCTTGTGTGTGTTCTTCTTCACTACGGGCATACCCATCTTTAGGCTATCCTGTAAACTAACAATATTCTATCATACTTTTAAATGACATCTTGTCTTCTTCCCAAGTCTCTTTATCAAAGTCAAGCAGACCCCTGGATGCTTGCTGTGCAAGGGTTTTAGATGGGGTAAACCCAGCTGAAGCTTATGGCACCAGTGTAGAGCAACAGCTGGTTCCCCTTCATATCACTTGTGTCAATTACTTTTCTTAACATGACTTTCAGTGTCTTTTGAACCTATCTGTTGCACTGTCAGTTGGTGGATGGTATACTGGTGCTTTTAATTGCTTAAAGCACTGACACGTCTGGTGCAATACCCTTAATGTAAAGGGTGTGCCATGGTCAGCAAGTGTCTCCTTAGTAACATACACAATACCGTTTCACTGGCAACATACTTAGCATTAGTCTTTCATAATGGCACAGCTCCTGGATATGTTCTGGCATAGTCTGTTATTGCAACAACATGCCAATAGCTATTGCTAGATTTTACAACTGGGATCAATGGATTCTGAAATTTGGGATGCAGTGCAGTTTTCTGACATTCTGGACAAGAATGACATCCATTTCCTTCATTCTACCTGACAATAAAATCTGGCCAACACTCTTGCCTTACACCTTTGTCCATCACCAGGTGACCTACTAAAATGTGACAATGAGCTAACTTTATTATTAGGATCCAGCAAGGTTTTGACACTCGCAAACAATGTACAACTTTATCTGTCTTTACATACTTTTATAAGATGTCATCTTTAACTCAAAATAGGGGTACGTAGCAGCAAGTACAGTTGTGTAAAATCTTACCATAACAGTATATCTCCTTCTCTTCACTGTTGCAGTATTCTTTACCTAAGGGATTTCCTACCATGGATCGCCCAGTGTTTGGCCTGTATATCAAATCCTTTAGTTCTTAGAGGCATCGTATATCACTCGTATGCTCCTTGTGCAAGAAATGGGGCATAAAGATGACATACAGACGCACACACTCAGAAATGAAAGCGCCCTGGAGGAACAGAATGCCCTTAGGGCCAAGGAGAACATGTGCATCTGGAAGGAGAAAAAGGAGAAAAAAAGATGAGCCACTTGGCCAGGAGGCAAGAAAGGGCCAAGGTTCGAGTCTGAACAGAGGGGGTCGGAGGGAGGGAGTGAATACTGCAACAGTGAAGAAAAGGACATCTACTGTTATGGTAAAATTTTACACAACTGTACTATGTCCTTCCATGTCACTGTTGCAGTATTCTTTAACTAAGGGAGAGTGCAAAAGCTCAAGAGGAAGCCTGGGAGGAGGAAGGCACAGAAAAGCCCTCTACAACCCTATGCAGAATAGCACTGGCAAAGCCTGCCATGGCTCTGGAAATAACATCCAACTTGTAATGCTTAGGGAAAGTATGAACAGAAGACCAAGTAGCAGGCTCAAGGATGGACCTGATATCTAAACCCTTTAAAAAAGCACCAGAGGAGGCAACGTCCCTAGTAGAATGTGCCTTTACCAACAAGGAAAGACATTTTTCATGAAAAGAGCAAAAAGAAATGGCCTCAGAAAAACTGGAGGAAGTGGTCTGATTAGAAACAGCCAAACCCAAAGTCCTGGGATGAAAAGAAACAGAAAGCTGCTCAGTTTGCAAATAGCTCAAATATTCTTTGGATAAAACTAAAGTTGTCTATGCACATCCAAGGTGTGAAGAACCGTCTTACTAATAGATTGTGGTGCAGTAACAGAAACCTGGTTCAGGGGTCCCGAGAGCACCCCAGCACTACCAGGTTATACCTCATACCATGCTTTTCGGCCCCAAAACTTGGACCGAACCACAAAAGGAGGGGGAGTATCGATATTCATCAAAGATACCCACACCTCCAGGTTGGTGGCAAAGCACGAAGCATCAGAGACTATCCATGTGCAACTAACAGTGGGTAAAACTGCCTTCCAGTTTATAGCCTGCTACAGACCACCCTCCCAAACCCAGGAACCCCACTCGGCCTTCCTGAGAACACTGGAAAATATGAAGGTCTCTCCGAACACCATTATATTGGGCGACTTCAACTACCTAAACATAGATTGGGAGCATTACTCTAGCTCCAACACCCTTGCCCAAAGGTTCCAAGAATTCATAAACTCAAATGCTATGGAACAACTTGCTACCACTCCCACAAGAGGGGAAAACATACTGGACCTGATCATCACCAACATGGAGACTCTATGCTTCAGACCAGAAGTGTATCCCCCACTGGTAAGATCAGACCATAAACTGATCTCACTGGATATTCACATCCCGACCCCACCCCCTGCCCAGAAAACCACAGTGAAAAACTTCTCTAAAGCAAATTTCACACTCCTCAAAACCGAGGTGGAATCCTTCAAAGCCCCCGGGCCTGTGGAAAATACGGCCCAGACCGCAGAATCCTTTATAAATGCATTCTATGAACACCTTCAGGACTGCATGGATCATGCAATCCCAAATAAAACCAAGACCCAATCCTCCAAAGGCAGACAACCTGTCTGGTGGACCCCAGCCATAAACAAACTATACAATAGAAGGAGGAAGCTACTACATGATAGAGCAAAATCCCAAAAAGGGAAGGCATCTCTGATCAGTATTAGCAAAAACTAAGGGCACTCATAAAATCGTCAAAGGCCAGCTTCGAGAGAAAAATTGCACAGGACACTAAGGATAATCACAAGGCTTTCTTTAGTTATGTTAGGA
The DNA here is from genome assembly GCF_019279795.1 of Protopterus annectens. Classification (NCBI taxonomy): domain Eukaryota; kingdom Metazoa; phylum Chordata; order Ceratodontiformes; family Protopteridae; genus Protopterus; species Protopterus annectens. Next base: position 885,692,594 of record NC_056743.1, on the reverse strand, counting down.
ACCTGGGTGGGAATTCCCAGATATGCTCAGAATTAGTCCAAAATGACAAATGCACTGATCCCACAGACATTGCCAACATCCTAGCTGACAGGTTCAGCGCAAACTTCTCCCCCCCCACCAAAAGGGCAAATATCTATCCCAGCAGAGTGCTGCCCCCCTGACATCTCAGATGCTCAGGTGGGAGCCGCCATCTCCAAAGCAAAAAACACAGCATCAATGGGACCAGACTGTGTCCCAGGCTGCGACCTACATGAACTCCAAGAAGAGCTAAACCCAAACATAAAACTACTGTTCAATCTCAGCCTTACTACAGGATATGTACCCAAAGAGTGGCGTACAGCAACAGTGGTCCCTCTCCACAAAGGTGGTGCCTCAACGGACCCTGGAAACTATCGCCCCATAAGCCTGACTAGCTTGGTCTGCAAAGCTATGGAAAGGATCATCATGGACCTCATAAATAAAGATATTGGGGACCTACAGACACTGGATCCTACCCAGTTTGGCTTTGTTAAGGGCAGATCCTGCCTCTTAAACCTGGTTGACTTCTTTGAATCAGTCACCAAGGCCATTGACGAAGGGAAGGTGGTCCACACAGCCTATCTGGACCTCGCAAAAGCCTTCGATACAATACCCCACTCGGGCATTATAGATAAGCTCACCAGCTTAAATATAAACCCCTATGTCACTAGATGGGTTGCAAACTGGCTCAAGGACAGAACCCACATGGTTAGAATTGCTGGAGCCATGTCAGACTCCAAACCAGTTACAAGTGGCATCCCACAAGGCTCAGTCCTGGGACCTCTCTTGTTTGGTATATATTTCTCGGAGGTACAGGCCAACACAGAAGGACTGTGGCTGACCAAGTTCGCAGATGACTGCAAACTGGGCCATAATCGACTCTCCAGCCGACACAAGCATCCTCCAAAAGGGCCTCATAGAAACAGACAACTGGTGCCAGAGCCATGGCCTCAAGCTAAACGCCAAAAAGTGTATAGTCATCCCTTTGGCAAAAACAAAGTGCCCACAAATTACCACATAGGTGGTAATCCATTAAGTACAGAAGAAGTAATTAGGGACCTGGGGACCCAAGTTGATAGCAATCTCTCATTTGACAACCACGTGGCCAAAGTGGTTAGAAAAACATTTTATATAGCCCACCTAATCATGAAGGGATTCACATCTAGATTAGGGGAGGTCATCGTGCCTCTTTACTCATCCCTCATCAGGCCCATAATTGAGTACAATGCCCCTTTTGGGAAATACCTTACCAAACACCTGCAGCAACTGGAAAGACCCCAAAAGTACCTCACCAAGAGGATCAAAGGGCTCAAACAGATGCCATATGCTGCCCGGTTAAAGAAACTCCAGCTCTACTCAGTGGCATACCGCCTGCTCAGAGGTGACCTGTGCCTGACGTATAAGGCCATGTCCAACCCGGAATTAAGGGACATGCTGCACCTCAAAAAATCCAAATCCCATCGAGCTACACGCTCGAGAGACTTGAACCTCAGCAATGAAATAAATAGGACATGCTGGAGGGACAGATTCATAACCCAGAGGCTCCCTTCACTCTGGAATAAAATCCCAGTCCAGGTTAGGCAGAGTCCCTCATTGACTCTTTTCAAGAGGAATCTTGATGAGTGGATGGGAGATCGTAGGTTTACCCCGGGTATCACTTCTGTGTCACTGTTAGACAGAGGCACAGTATACTAACCTCGAAAAAGGGCATAGCAAAATTAATTTAAAATGGGTGGCGAAAGCCAAACATACTCTGGCTAGGCTTATAAATGCCCTAGGGCAGATAGCCTAGTATGAACCTATGAAAGGGAAAAGGGAAGGAAGATGAATAAACTGATTAAGGAACAACACATTGACCGCCTTGGGCATAAAAGAAGGATTAGTACAAAGAGACACCCTGTCTGTTTGAAAAACTAAGAAAAGAGGAAAAGCCATGGGGGCCTAAAGTTCAGACACTCTCTTAGCTGATGTGAATGCCAAAAGAACAGTCTTCAAAGTACATCATAAGGAAGCTGAAGAAACAGGTTCAAAAGAAGCGTGAGTCAATTTTTCCAAGTACAAAATTGAGGTCCCAGGAAGGTGGAATAGGCTTTCTTTGAACCCTGTTATGAAAGATGTCTTTCAGAAATTGCTTGACCTCAAATCTAGAGGCCAGAAGAGGAGTCAAGGGCAGACCAGCAGAAACTGCTGACAAGTGAGCTTTAACAGAAGAATATGTAAATCCCTGATGGAGAGATAATGATCCTGATGATTACAGAGGCACTAGACAGAAAATCTTTTCCATTTGAACACATGATTTCCTAGGAGTGGGTTTCCTGGCCTTCTGCAGAGCCTAAAGCATGTCAGAAAAGAGGTGCCTGAAATGAACTGAAACCCTATTACCCACAGAGTCATTTGAAGAGTGGACAAGTGAGGATGGCTAAGAGATCCCTTGTCTTGTGTAAGAAGATCCACTTGAAGTAACTTGTGGCAATTGCCCCTGGCCAAGTGAGAAAGAAGGGGGAAACAATGCTATCTGAGCCAAAAGGCAGTCACTAGCAAGATTTTGGGAGAGTGCAGTACAATCTTGTGCAAGACATATAACAGAGGAAGAGGAGGGAAGCTGTACAGAAATATCCCCTCCCAAGGAAAAGACAGGCATCCACTTTCCAAGCCAGAGGACTTGGGATTCTGGAGCAGAAAATAGGAAGTTGTCTGTCCAGATTAGAGGCAAAAAGATCTACCTGGTGAATACATCACAAATGGACAATGTCCAGGAACACATCTCTGTGAAGCATCCATTCGTGAGCTTGTGTGATGGACCTGCTCAAGGAGTATGTCACTAGATTGTGCTCCAAGGGAATGTAAACTGTCTGAAGAGTCAGTTGATACTTGATAGCCAGACCTGAGGAGCTAAGTCTGCAAAGAAGATAGGACCTTGTGCCCCCTTGCTTACTGACATACCACATCATTGTGGTATTGTCTGTGAAAACTTTGAGCGGTCCAGAATGAAAGACAGAAGGAAAAGCCTGAAGTGCCAGAAACAGAGCCCTCATCGCCTTTATATTGGTGTGGTCTGACCTCTAATGAGGAGGCCAGAGACCCTGAACTTTGAAGAGACCACAGGAGACACCCCAACCCCTGTCTGAGACATCTGTAAAGAGCTCTTGAGTTGGGACTGGAGCTTGAAAAGTAAGCCATGGGTTGAGTGAAAGCTGATGAATCTACCATTGAAGTTGGAGACTGAGACAGAAAAGGAAAGGTTCCAGAAGTCCAGGGAGTGACCATGCTGGAGTCACACTGACAAGTTATCACTGAAGCTGCCTCATATGGACCCTGGAAATGATGGAAGCCAGGAACCCAAGCACCCTGAGAAATTCCCTGACCATGACAGATACCAGAGGAAGAAGGGATGGGAAAAAAACAATTAGGGATAATGTCTTAGGTGCAGGCAGAGATACCAGCATGGGAAAAGTCTGGAGTCTGTAACGAGGAAAACATGATACTGGGAGAGTGACAGAACTGAATTCCTGAAAGTTTATGGTGAACCCCAGACTCTGTAATAGGGAAGTAATAAACCGGAGATCCTGAAGCTGAATATCGAGGGGAGGAGCTTGAATAAGCAGATCTAGAAAGGGAAAGATTTGAATTCCTCGCATTGTTCAAATAGCAATGACAGGAGCAAGTCATTTGGTGAATTCCCTTGGGACAGTAGAGAGGCCAAATGGCAAATCAGAGAACTGAAAATGCAAGGAAGAGACAGAGAGATGTAAACATTTCCAGAATATAGGATGGATATGGATGTGTAGCTATACATCCTTGAGATCCAGAGATACTAGAAAGGCCTGGAGTAAAAGATAATGAAATAATGTCAGCAGAGATAACATCTGAAAGGAAATAATCTTGAGAAAGGTGGGCAGCCTGGAAAGACCCAGAATTAGCCTTCAAGTGCCTCCTTTTCATGGGACTAGAAATATCCTGGAGTAAAATCTCTTCCCTACCTGGGCAAGAGGCATGGCTTGAATGGTGCCCTGAGCCAAAAGAGAGTAAAGAACCTCTGGGAAATGAGAGAGCTGTTCACATGGAGGTTGAGGAATGCCTGAAAAATGAGGAAAGGGCTTCCAAGCCAAGAAATATCCCTAACAGATAATGGAAAGAACTCGAGAGTCTGAAGCGACCTGTAGCCAATTTGGAAGGACAGGGACAGATAGAGGGGCAAGGAAACCAGGCCAAGGGCAGGAAACAGACTGTCAAACAGAACCTAGCTTATCCTGTAAAGCAGGTTTCTGGGTGGCAGGAGCCTGAGTAGACTTAGCAGGAGGCACATGCCTATAACCCTTCTTGTCCTTAAGGGGAGGACAAGATTGTCTACAAACCAAAGTAGACTTAGAGGGATAATTCCTCTGAAATTTAGAATAGGAGAAACAAAAATATATTTCAACTCCTGCAAGGATTTACCGTTGTCCTGGATAGACTTGAAAAGTTCAGCTGCAGCATATCCAAAAAAGATTTTTATTATCCAAAGGAGCATCCAAAGGTTTGGCCTTAATGTCATCAGGCAAAGCCTGAAGACGAAGCCAAGAATAAGACCTCATAACTGAACCAAAGGCAGCAGCCCTGGAAGAGGCATCAGCTCCATTATAGCTGCATTTGACTTAGTGGTGGACAAATTGAGAAGTAGAGCCCAGCAGGGAAAGGGCAGAAGCCTTCCTCTCAAACTCAGGAAGGTCAGAAATAATGTTACAAACCTGAGAAGAGAGGGCCAAAAAATACCTGGTCATACGAGTTTGGTAATTGATGACCTTAAAGGATAAAGTGTCAGCAGTGTAATTTTTTATTTTTGCCCAGCCTCTCCATAAACCTAATATCTTTATCAAAAGGTAACAACATGGTAAAGGGCAATAGCTTGGATGGCTTGTCAGCAGAAAACTGACACTACAGAAGGGTATTTATAAAGAAATTTGCACTCCTCTGGCACCTAATAGAATATATCTGGCTTCTTAGGCACAGGGGACTGAGAGCTAGGAGCTACAGACACTATTGAGAAATTATCCAGGGTGGCAGCCAATTCAGGAGGAACAGCAGATGGCTTATGAGACTCCATCTGTCGGAGCTCATATCTTTTTGGAATCCGAGACCTGAGCACATTCTCAATTAAAATACTCCATCATATGGGTAATGGTTTCCACAAAGAGGTTTCCTCCAGGGGGATTCTGGACTTATGGAATCCTCCTCCTCTGAACCATAGTCCAAGGGGGAAGGGATTTGGGAAGAGTTAGCCAAAAATTCCTCCCCAGAGTCCAGATCTTCATCTGAGGAATACATTTCCTTGGGTCTCTTGAGTTGAGTGGAAGACCAAGGAGGAAAAAGCATACAGACCCCTTGAGAAGGCTTCCAGGCTGCCAAAGCATTAAATAAAGCTGAAGTGAAATCCTGCCATTCACACTGGAGATCCTTAACAACAGGGGAAATGTGCTTTGTTTTTTTTTGTTTCTTTTTCTGTGGGACATCTATATGAAGCACCCTTGGAGGGTCAGACCTCTGGTGTGACTCAATAATGGTTGTAGGTATCTCCTTCCTAAGATCTGAGGAATCACCCTCAGTCCTTCGATATAATCAGCTAAGGTTCCACCTCAATACCAGATACAGACATTTGAAAAGTCTCCCTGGATATGCAAGAAGCTGGATCCATGTCAGCCTCTGATGGAGTCACTGCAGAGGAATCCAAAGCAACCATAATATGGTCATCTGGACTTTCTCCAGCCTTGAGAGAGACGTCTGGGGGAGGCTGGATAGCAGCCAGACCAGTCCTAACTTTTTTGGCCTACTTAGCAGAAAGCAGGTCCTCAGGATGGGTGGATTCCACCATAGCATCTTGAGCCAACAACTTAAAATGTTGGTTCTCTAGGTATACAGATAAGGAGGGGGACAACTAAACAGAGTCTTAGGCACTGCATAGGATCGTGGGAAGTACCAAAATGGAAGAGACACTGGTTGTGACATTCTTTATGGGGAATCTGCCACCCACACTGACACTTTACTTTTCTGCATGACATGAACACAATAAGCACAAAAAAAACAGAGGAGAAGAAACACCAATGGGACACTTATCTAAAAATATGGCTTTGTAACAAGCACAGCAAAAGGGTACTCAGACTAACATTCAACAAACGCATTTGGAGTAGCAGCAAAAAATTCTCAGTGTATGCATCTACACATCTCCTTTATGCCCAACACCTTGCAAGGGGAGTATAGATGTGATGCACGACACCTATAAGAACTAAAGGCTTTGGTATACTGGGCAGGACATTGGGCTGTCCTTGACAGGAGATATCTTAGCTAAAAATACTGCACAGTGATATGTAAGGACATCATCTTGTTCAATAGCCTTCCTTTAATTTTTCTATAAACTGGCTAAATTTCTCTAACAATTAAATCATCATACAAATTGTATCTATTTTAATTAGTGCTTTCATATAATGTCTAATTTGGTATAATTATTTAAACTGTTTCTGCTTTTTGTATTATTTTTAAATATTATAAAATTATTATTCTTAAAATGTTTTGTAATACTTTGAAGCTTTCCTACCCGGGCCTCCACTGAAAAAGGGCTCCTACCCAGTCAGACTTTCCTGGTAATCAAATGTCAATAAATAAATGTCCACCTTTTCTGTTTCGATAAATGACAAAACCACCACCTCATATCATTTATTAATCTAGCCCACGACCACTAGGACATACCTCTTACCTATGGTGCTTAAGGTGCTAAAAGACCCTGCAATGCCCATCACTACTCTGAAATGGTTCCTTAATAACAGGCAATGGCATGGAAAGGGTTATTTACTGCAAAGTTGGCAACTCTCTTATCGTATTGTTCAAGTTTTGATCTTTGTGATGCCTGGAGGATAGCAAGAATGGCAGCGGCATAAAGGAGTGTTGGGAGAGATAAAAGGTGGCATGTGTAGTTTTAATTGTGTTGGTGATAATGTTTTTGGCCCTATAAAACTCAATGTTTTTCTTATGTAATGTTGTATATGCAGGTCGAATTTAAGATTATCATCCACTATCATCCCTAATAATTTGCAATAAGAAGTGACTTTGGTGGTTGTTTTTTTCATGGGAGAGGTATTTGGAAGGAAAAGCATTTTTTTTTTTTTTGTTAAGGTTTGAGCACAAGTTATGAGTTACAAAGCCATGTTTCAGTTGCTGCTAAAGCTTCCAGAGTCATTTTTTGGAGGTGTGCCATGTTGTCAAATGTGCAAATGAGTGTGGAGTCATCTGTGTACTGTGTTAAGAAGGCCTGTTATATGGATGTGTGAAAGGTGTTAAAGAGAATATTAAAGAGGAAAGGGAGCAAGGATTGAGCCTTGTGTACACCAGTGGTGACTGGGGAGCAAGGATTGAGCCTTGTGTACACCAGTGGTGACTGGGGAGCAAGGATTGAGCCTTGTGTACACCAGTGGTGACTAGGAGGTATAGAGAGAGGGTGGAGTGCCATTTTACTGACTGGTGCATATTTGATAGGTAGCCTTTGAACCATAGCCGGGTGGGCTGAGAGAGACCTAATGAGAGCATTCGAAGTAGAAGGTTGCTTTGACAAATAAAGGCTTTACACAAGTCTAGAAACAAGGAGGAGACTAGTGTGCCATTATTTCTAGCTTTATCGACAGTATCTATATAGGTTAGAAATGCAGTGTGTTAGAACTATGGAAAGGATGAAAGTCATATTGTGTGGGGAATAGGAGTTCTTCCTGCAGGAGAGAGTTTATTACTTGTCTTTGAATATATTTTCAAGTATTTTGGAGAGGTGGGAAAAGATTGCTATACGTCTAAAGTTAGTAATATCTGCTGAATTTCCTCTTTTGTGCAGGGGGATAATGTGTTACTTTTTCCAGAGACAGGGAAAGTGGGATTCCTGGATTAATCTATTTATAATGATTGAGACAGAATAGGCAATGCTATCGGCTGCTATTTTAAGGTACTCACTTGGAAGGTCATCAGCCGAAGTAAAACTTGGTTTGAGTTTAAAAGTATTTTTATAGGATGTGCGCACAGGTTTGAAGGTAAATGTGACTGTGGTGATATGTGGCTGTTGGGCAGGGTAAGGATTAGATATTCGGGAATCCTTGATTAGAGATCCTTTACTGTCTATGAAATAAGATGAGCTGAACTGTATTGCAGTTTTGAGTAATGAGTTATTGAGAGAGGGGCTAGGGTTGAATTTATGTCCAGGATGCAGTAATTCTTTAATGGCTGTCCAGAATTTTAGGGTTCCGTTAACTATTATTCTGAAAGTTATTATAACTATTGTTCTGAAAGTTATTACAGTATAGTTTTTTTGTCTTCATTAATTTGCCTTTTAGTATGATTGTGAAGCATTCCAAAGTTTTCCAGATATTGAGGTGTTTTATATTCCTGCCATTCATTCCATGCTTTTTCTCTGTCCTGTATTATTAGTGTTCTACTCTTTTTGGATAGCCAGATTGGATTATTTGTTTTCAATCTCTTCCTTCTAGGAGGTGCAAAGCTATTCGGGATGTTCAGGAAAGCTGCACTGAATTCATTTACAGCATCATCTAAGGAGAAGATTTTGAGAAAGTTTCACTTAAAATATTATAGCTTAGTAATGAACATTTCTGGGTTAAACTTGGAAAGATTATATGCTGTTTCATAATCATGCTGCTTAAGTAGACATGTGAAATGTGTGGTTATGTAAATTGGGAGAGGATTACTGAGAGAGTCAGATGTTGTGGTGGTGTATTTACTAGGGTCTGATACCAGGATCCAGAATAACAGGGAATTGATGTCTTGCTATAACATGTGTGGCTATTAATTTTGTAAAACCAAATAAGTTCACACTAGATGTAGAGGAGTTAGAGTTGATGTGCAACCAATTGACATTGAGATTACCTAGTAGTATTTTTTCTTGTGGAATTGCTCTGGATATCCAATGTCTTCCAGTATAGCTATACTGTCACCAGGAGGGATGGAAAGAAAAGTAATACATATTTGTTCATAATTTTTTAATGTAAGGAAAGTAATAATCTCTGCTGAATTGGATTTTGATATTGGTTTGTTGCAAGGGGAAATATGGTAGCTGTTGGGAAATATTACGACAGTACCACCACCTTTCCTGTTTATATGGTCATTACAGATGACGTTACAGCTGGAAGGTACAATTTTGAAGTTGCTTATGCTGGGTTTAAGCCACGTTTCAGTTATAGTGAGAATATCAGGCTTATGTTGAGTCATTTGGTTTAGTTTTTTTCAAGAGGAATACAGATAGAGAATGCAGTTTCTTGTCAGATCTGCTAGCTTGTTTGTGAAAGCACTGGGAGTAAAGTATTTAAAGATTACCCCCAACATTTACAAGCTAAATGGGCTGGTGGAGAAGTTTCACTCTTACACTAAACAATTTTGCAACGTTCACAGATCATTTCAAGGTGTGGTACTGGTATCTACCCATGTCCTCTTTACATACAAAGTGGCACCCCAGGAATCTACAGACTTTTTCACTCTTTGAACCATGGGATGGAGGCAGGATTTAATTTTTGATGAGTGGATGACTAACATCCCCAAAAGGAATCAGCTGTAGAATATGTCCTAAACTTTAAGACCAGACTTGGGCAGCTTGTGGTAATAACAGACCACCTAGCACAAGCACAAATGCAGCAAAAGGTCATGGATTGGCAGCCAGAGCATATTCTGTTGAGAAGAAAGTGATGTTTATTCCTGTTCGACACAAACTGCAGGCATCATGGTGGGCCTTTCTGTATTGTAAGAATGTAACTGATGTTAATTAAAAGGTAGACTTGCCAGGCAGGAGGAGGCAGAAGCACAAACTCTCTACCATGTTAACATGATGAAGTTCTACCACGATAGAAAGATGTTGGTACTCAGCATATGCAGTGGGTTGTAGGAAGAAATTGAGGGGCATCCTGTGGCAGGTCTTTGGAAGGCTGCTGGGGATTCTTCATCCTAAAGAGCATCTTGGTGAACAACATAATCCATTCTAGCCAATTGTACAAGCAGACCTTTGCCATAATAATTGGTCAGCTTGTACGATTGGCTAGAATGGTCTCTGATATGGATACATTTACAAGAGAATATGACCATCTAGTTGAGATGTTTTGGTAGAGGGGTCACCCCAAAGAATTTGTCTCTAATATTAGGGATGAAGTGTGGAATAAGAGGAACAATGGAGAATTTGTTCCACTTTTAACATTTGGGATGCCGCATCATTCAATAACCATGAAAACAGTTCTTTTAAAAATACATCATTTGTAACTACTTATAATTTGGATGCTAAAGCTTTGATGAATAGTGTGTGTAAAAATTGGAATTTTCTCAGGCTTGATGGTGGGGTTTTAGAAGATGTGGGTAAGCAACAGAAGTTTGTTTTTAAGGACAGATGTTTTAAAAAACTGCTGGAATCTAATAAGGTAGTGTGTAAGACTTGGTCACTAACAAATAGCATGCGGACTTTTAACAAACCAAGCATGTTTAAGTGTGGTATATTAATGGGATTAGTTATCTATAAAAGGGCATTTTACATGCAAGTCTAAGCTATGTAGCAAGCTGCGACTCATGTAAAGCATTTTATGTAGGAAAGGTTCTAAGGAGATTAAAGGAAAGGGTATATGAACACTTGTGCCTTAAGTAAACATCTAATAGGGAATATTGGACATAAGTTTGAGTTGTTGCTATAGAGCAAGTGGTACAAGACCCTAGGGGGGTGTTTACGAAGGAGCATTTGGAATAGAAAGGAGTTAATATGGCAATTAAGATTGAATGCTTTGAGCTACCCAGACCTTAATGAAGCTTGCTCTATTAATTTGGTTTCGAAACTTAAACAATATTATATGTAATATTGTAAAAGTGATATTAAGGGAAGTGCTTTTATATTGTTCGGGATACCAATGATGTTTTTAAACATATTTTTAAATTGTATTATATGGCCAATTGGTTAATTAATTTTTAAATAAGTCACAGGATAGGAATTTTGTAATAAATGAGGTTTGAATGTTATTATAAATTAATTCTGATGAAGTTCCATTGAATTGCAAGGAACTAAAGTGCTTGACTAATTTTAAGTGTTTTATTTTATTAAAGTACAATGTTTTTACTTGAGCCTGTGTTGGTTGTTTGTGGAGTGCTACAGGATTTTTATTTTTTTGCTTCATTCATGGCCGGAGTTTATTCAATTGTTTGTAAGATCATTGTCAGATAAAAATGACCTTATTCCCACCTTGTACAGAAATTGCACAAAGTAAAGCAACCTACCTACACAAACACTTCAGTGTTCCTGCCACTTGTCATTGCTTTTCCCATAATGCCGTACTGACTTGTCATCACAGGGTTGCCAGAAAGCACCTAAATCCACCGAGCAACCCATCAGTCATGACTGTTGTTTACATACATATACCCTACACAACTAACCTCAGTCCTCTCCTTAATGCACGTTCCCACACAGGCTAACCATCTACACTGTACAAACCTCTCTCCTAATGGGTTCCTATGAGTTCAACGAAAACGCATTATGTTGAATGCGTTTTCGTCGACACATGTAGAGCGAACAGGCAAAACAGCGAAGCAGCTGTTCAGAAAAATGTTTCCCTGGGAAAGAAGTCACTTGACCGCTTCATTGTTTTGCCGTGTTCTGAAGTGTAGTGTGGTCCCTTGTCCAATATAGCTCCCGAGCGTGATTGTGCAACAGTTACTGACCTTAGGGTTAGGGTGCGGGTTAAGGTAGTTGCATATGGTTTAAAATGTTTGGGTTTTTTTAATGTATGTTTGGGTTATGTGCATATGTGTATTTAGTTGTTTACTGTTTTTTTGGGGGGGTATAATTAGGATTTGGTATGTGTGTATGTGTTTGGAAGTGTGTAATGAGTTTTTTTTTTGTGGGGGTTGGAACAGTGATAAAAATCGCTGTTCTTCGGATTCAACATTTTCAGCTTTCACTGAAAATGTGTCGATGTAACATCATTCGCTGTTTTAAGTGTTCGATGTTGCAATATAGACCCCTCCTAACACCCCTTTTGGACTGTTAGTGAATATACTGCACACCATTACAACTTCATGTTATTAATTTTATCTGTATTCACTGCATCTCACATTAAATGTGATTAGCACATTCCACCACTCCTACAATTAACTATTATCCTAACTCTAGTAACTCAAGTACCTTAGGCAGGCTGCGAATTACCTTATTTATCTACTGATTTCTTTTACTTTATATAACCAGCATCTACATATGCTAACAATGAACTATGTATTTAAGCCTATAGCAGAAAGGGTTCTCAAAAACATCAGTCAGCCCACCTAGTCAAAAGATTAAATAAACAAACATTGATGGTCATTTGAAAACAAGGAGATATACATGGTACAGTGCACATATTTCACACATCGATATGCAGTTCAGAAATAATGTGCATAATACACATTGTATGAAATTAATATACACTGGTCAGCAAGCTGCATGCAGTGATACTCTCAACATATGCAAACAAGAAGCTAGCACACAATGGTTTATAGCTTTTATACTTGCACCCAGTGACGATGATGATGATAATCATCATCATCATCATCAGCCCCCTTTTTCCCATTTTTTCTAAATGGGGTCGGGGTATCATGTTAACTGTCACCAACTCTCTTGGTTCAGTGCCACACTCCTGCCTTCTTCAACACTCATGCCTGACTGTCGCAGATCTTCTTTCACACAATCCATCCACCTCTTTGCTGGACGCCCTCGCTTCCTCTTACCTTCTTCCTGTCTGTCCCAAATCTTCCTCACCAGATTGTCTTCTGCTTTTCTACACGTTTCCAAACTACCGTAAACTGCTCTCTTTGATCTTTCCTGCAATTGGAGCTACTTTGGCTTCTACTCTTATGTCCTCATTTCTTTGTCTGTCCCACAGTGTGCATCCTACCACCCTTCTCAGGCACTTAATTTCCATCACCTCTATCTTCTTCAACTGTGGTTTCTGTACCATACAGTAGTACTGGTTGCACCACTGTCTTGTACACCTTACTTTTCAGCTTCTTTCACATTCTTCTGTCATAGACTACACCTGATACTCTATGCCAGTTGGCTGCAGCCCCTCTGATTCTAGCTTTGACCTCTTCATTCAGACTACCCTTCTCCTCAACCACCCCTTCCAGGTACTTGAAGCTGTTTACCTGTTCCACTAGCTTGCCTCTAACTATATTCTTCAGCTTCGTCAGATTTCCCCAATTTGCTGCCATTACCATCGTTTTATCTGTGCTTAATTTCATCCCATGTGCCTTCAGATTTGCATTCCATTCTCCTATCCTTTGCTGAAGTTCTAGCTCAAAATACAGGTATACATTATTTTATTTAATTAACCAGGGTAGATCACTGATCATCAAGGACCTTTTTCAGTTTTAGCCCATTTTAGAGCATTGTCTGGTTAACTAATTCACTTAGAGATACACAGTTGCACAACAGATGCCAAGAGAATCAAACCCTGGACCAGTGGACCACATGAAATTGCTCATTAACAGCTCCTTAATCCTCTGCACCAAATGCTAATGACATACAGATGGTTCATTTCAGACTGTAAAAGACACAGATTTCTACCCACAGTACACAACCAAATATAGATAGCAAAATTCACATGATAAAAGCACATCACTAAAAAAGATTTGGCTTTGACCGAACTTTGTGTAGAATATTTTTCTGAAATGCCTGGTAGTTATAGTACTAAATGCTATGCAATTATATGATGTTAGTAAACGGAAATCCTTGCTGCCCTGCTTGGCCAGGGCTTGTTTTAGCCCTTCAGAAGAACTGAATAAGAATGGGATCTTAGCAGCTGAACACTGCTACATTATTTCATAACAGTCACGGCAGGAAAATAAAGATGCAAAAATATTACTTGGTAATGGGCTCATTCTTCACCTTCCATCAGCATCTGCGTAAAAGCAAAGCACTAAACGCTGATCAAATAATGCCATCCAGCTCTCATTAATCGTAAAACCATCTTCATACAGGCTGCAGACTTGTTTAATTTTTCTTACCCATCTAATGGCTCCCTCATTAATCTAAGATTATGAACTGTTGTTCTCCACTTCATTTACTTGAGGGAGAAAACACATTTAGTCGTAATTAAGGGCAATATTTTTACACAGAAAGAAAACTATTAACTAGCTAATACGGTCTGGCAGATTTCTCTCTTTTTTGGGGATGTGCATTTTTAAAACTTTGCTTATTTCTCAGAAGCTGGTAGTTTATTAAACTGTTTTAGGTCTTAGTGTTTGTGATACCTGACAATGGAGCTTTGGGGAGGAGATTACTTTTTTGTTTTTAAAGAGCCTTGTTTAAGGCTATGTCATCTGCTTGCTTTTTCACATTCTGAACTGGAAGTTAAATAACTAAAAACTAAGACATCAGGTTTCAGAGCTCAAATTGCAGCTGGTGAATAAACCATGAAAAGAGAATGTAACAGTAAAGACAAAGGGTAAGAAAACATTTAAGATGTCAGTCCTGACAGACTGTCTGGAAAAGAAATACTCCTGGAGTTAAACCAGAACATCTGATTTGGCCAAGCAAGCTGCTTCTTCCCCACTCAAAAACACAGATAAACACACACACACATTCAAACTTCCGATGGTAACACTGCAGTCGCATTACTGGGAGTCGAGAGGTAATGGATGCAGCTTCTCTTTAGAGAGATAAAAATGCAGCTTAAACTGTGGCAGAGCATTCAACTTCCACTGAGGTAATTTAGGCACAAAATGCTAAAAGCGTATTTTAACTGCATCAATAACTGCCTATAGCAAGTTACGCGGAGTACAACTGAGGCAACATAGATTACATGGCAGTATGATGTGTCTATTTCATGGGAGAATATAATTATCTATTAGTCTTAAATGGCCATTTAATGGTGATGGCAACGACTGTGCTAGAAAGTAGTCTGACAGATTATCATTTATATTTGGATTCAATGGGAAAAACAAACTTCGCACACAAACACTGGCCATGAATGCTAGGTTGTTCTGTAACAATCTAGATCAAATAAGAACAGCAGAAGAAAGTGGTGATGGGAAATATAACAATTTCATACAATAATTCTATATCCCAATAAAGCACTGTGCAGAAAAGTAAGAGTTAAATTTATCTTTAAACCTGCCCGCAGCAATGTTGCAGGAGACAGGATCGTCATTACAGCTCCTTACTAAACCAAAAATATAAATTTACACAAGATAGTGGCTTCACATCCCAAGCTGAACAGCAGTGATTACACTTGGAACTACTGTAGACTGCAGCTAGCTCTGTGTATGCTCAGTAAAAGAAAGCCTATTAAAGGCACCTTGAAGCAGTCAGGACACATTTACCAACCAGTGAGCGCTAAAAGAGGCTTAGACTGGATCATCGGCCAAGCACAGCTTGGATTGACTGATTTGAGTGATTCATTTTGCAATAAAAATGATGAAATGTTTACAATTTAAATTCAGAAGAGTTACAATTTTACCATGACACAACAGAGTCAGAATATCAGAAACTGCATTAGAAAATCTGGAGCTGCTTTGATTTCCTAGGACCCATTTCATCACTAACCACTTTACCAAACTCACTCTATCTCAGGAAGTCAATACATTAATCATTAAAAAAAATACATTTAAATGCATTTTGTTTGGGTTGCTGCATTTCTGGTGTGTGGATTTGCCCCTACACACCTGAGCTCTTCCTCTAGGATGCACCAACTCAGAGAAAAAGGAAATACAATTATTCCCTTTTTACTGAGTTACTGCAACCTTAGAAGTGGCATTTTTAAAGATTACGGATATGGAGAAATCAGTCCTGCAAAAAATATGTTTAGGATAGCTCTCCCTAATGTAAACAACAGTGGTAAAACATGTCTGGCTGTAAGAATCAGAAAAATGTCTCTGGAGAACTGAGGAGTGGTAGATTAAAGTAGGCATGAAAATATGGGGCTCTAACCTTGCAAAACTCAGATACATGATGTATGAATTTCAGCAAGACACTGAACTGCACAGTCTTCAGGCTACGGTGCAAATGTCAAATTAAGTGCAACAAAAATCTTCCATCTTACTCAGCTAAACAAGTTTGACTATACTTTCTATGAAATTATGCAAAGAGGTGCCATTGTAAAGTCAAGAAGTATGCGCAGGTCATGTAAATGTTTATGGCAAATTAATCACAAGGATCAGACAGTTTGAGCCTGAGAGGAATTGAGTTAAGTGATATATCGTACAGTACTGCCACTGGCCATGTTATCCCATTACAGTACTGGCACTGGTCATGTTATCCCATTACAGTACTGCCACAGGCCATGTTATCCCATTACAGTACTGCCACTGGCCATGTTATCCCATTACAGTACTGCCACTGGCCATGTTATCCCATTACAGTACTGCCACTGGCCATGTTATCCCATTACAGTACTGCCACTGGTCATGTTATCCCATTACAGTACTGCCACAGGCCATGCTATCCCATTACAGTACTGCCACTGGCCATGTTATCCCATTACAGTACTGGCACTGGTCATGTTATCCCATTACAGTACTGCCACAGGCCATGTTATCCCATTACAGTACTGGCACTGGTCATGCTATCCCATTACAGTACTGCCACTGGCCATGCTATCCCATTACAGTACTGCCACTGGTCATGCTATCCCATTACAGTACTGCCACAGGCCATGTTATCCCATTACAGTACTGCCACTGGCCATGTTATCCCATTACAGTACTGCCACTGGCCATGTTATCCCATTACAGTACTGCCACTGGCCATGTTATCCCATTACAGTACTGCCACTGGTCATGCTATCCCATTACAGTACTGCCACAGGCCATGTTATCCCATTACAGTACTGCCACTGGCCATGTTATCCCATTACAGTACTGCCACTGGTCATGCTATCCCATTACAGTACTGCCACTGGTCATGCTATCCCATTACAGTACTGCCACAGGCCATGTTATCCCATTACAGTACTGGCACTGGTCATGTTATCCCATTACAGTACTGCCACAGGCCATGTTATCCCATTACAGTACTGCCACTGGTCATGTTATCCCATTACAGTACTGCCACAGGCCATGTTATCCCATTACAGTACTGCCACTGGTCATGCTATCCCATTACAGTACTGCCACAGGCCATGCTATCCCATTACAGTACTGCCACTGGTCATGTTATCCCATTACAGTACTGCCACTGGCCATGTTATCCCATTACAGTACTGGCACTGGTCATGTTATCCCATTACAGTACTGCCACAGGCCATGTTATCCCATTACAGTACTGCCACTGGCCATGTTATCCCATTACAGTACTGCCACTGGCCATGTTATCCCATTACAGTACTGCCACTGGCCATGTTATCCCATTACAGTACTGCCACTGGCCATGTTATCCCATTACAGTACTGGCACTGGTCATGCTATCCCATTACAGTACTGGCACTGGCCATGCTATCCCATTACAGTACTGGCACTGGCCATGTTATCCCATTACAGTACTGGCACTGGCCATGCTATCCCATTACAGTACTGGCACTGGCCATGCTATCCCATTAGAGTACTGCCACAGGCCATGCTATCCCATTACAGTACTGCCACTGGTCATGCTATCCCATTACAGTACTGGCACTGGCCATGTTATCCCATTACAGTACTGGCACTGGTCATGCTATCCCATTACAGTACTGGCACTGGCCATGTTATCCCATTACAGTACTGGCACTGGTCATGCTATCCCATTACAGTACTGGCACTGGCCATGTTATCCCATTACAGTACTGGCACTGGCCATGCTATCCCATTACAGTACTGGCACTGGCCATGCTATCCCATTACAGTACTGGCACTGGCCATGCTATCCCATTACAGTACTGCCACTGGCCATGTTATCCCATTACAGTACTGGCACTGGTCATGTTATCCCATTACAGTACTGGCACTGGTCATGCTATCCCATTACAGTACTGGCACTGGTCATGCTATCCCATTACAGTACTGCCACTGGCCATGTTATCCCATTACAGTACTGCCACTGGCCATGTTATCCCATTACAGTACTGGCACTGGTCATGCTATCCCATTACAGTACTGGCACTGGCCATGTTATCCCATTACAGTATTGCCACAGGCCATGTTATCCCATTACAGTATTGCCACAGGCCATGTTATCCCATTACAGTACTGCCACAGGCCATGTTATCCCATTAACATCTACAGCACAAATTTCTGTTTGCTACTTCACTCATGTAGCATTAGATGTGTGGGCTCCCTGTTTCATTCAAGCCTACATTAAAACAAAGGCAGATCACACACAGCATTTTTGTAACTTAATTGCTATACTGCATTTGTAGTATTCAGGGCCACAAATTAGCAGTTTAAGTAGGAGGAAATTATTTCAATTGAGGACGTAAGGCAAGAGGCTGCATTACATGTTCAGATGAAAAGATTTTTCTTGCATTTAAATTTTCTTTAACTATGAGATCTAGGGAATTGCTGTCCAGCCTGCCTGCAGCCAGGAACGTAACACATCATTACCAGACTGCCAGCAGGTGTTAATGAGTTAACCTGCTCGATTAGGTAGCATAAAATGACTGTCTGTTGACTAAGATCACCAAGTGTGGAGCTGTGGTTTTTACAGGGCTAAATATCTAAAACACTGTCACCTTTTACATTTTGTGAAAGAATGCAGAAGCAGATTAATATCTGTATTACCTGACTATCAGATGATGGGGTTGATGCATATGCAGATTAATACCTGCATTACCTATCAGATGATTGGGTTGATGCATATGCAGATTAATACCTGCATTACCTATCAGATGATTGGGTTGATGCATATGCAGATTAATACCTGTATTACCGGACTATTGGATGATTGGGTTGACTGCCATTCTTCTCTTTTGAGTATTAATTTTGTGATGTTTGCCTATGATAAAGAATTATACTCAAAGAACCAGCTTTCCATTGCTGGGGCAGAGAGAGACACCTTTTAGGGAGCTTCACTGGCCACCGATTTTGCTATCGGAATTGAGAATGTTGAACAGTTTGATCACTATAAACGAAGTCTATCAAGTCAGCTTTCATGCAACTGGGGAAAGAGCCAGGTCCCGACTGGACTTCAGAAAATGTTTTACAGAAGATTTAAGAGAAAGCTAGGGGGTCATCTGCTGGCATTGTTCAAGGAAATGATGGAGGTGTGGTGATACCTTACCTAGTCACCATATTTACTTTCCTGAAAGAAGGTGAGTATGGAAGAAACCAGCTAATTAAAGACTTGACTTGACTCCCTTTTTACTATATAAATTGAATAATATACTTGGGGCCTTGCTGGACATATTAAAAGGTAATCCCTAACTGGTAGAGGAGACCCAGTAGGATCTGTTTAAAAGGAGTAGTAATTCAGTACGTCTCTCCTGCAATATTAAGAAACTCTGCAACAATCAGCCCACTCTGATCACAGGTTAATAGATTTTAATAATATCTTTGACTCCTTAGACTGGGACTTTCTTTGGGATGCTCTAAACACTTTTGGGATTCTGCCCTTTTATGCCCTTTTGCAAACCACTATATGGACAACCTATGGCATAAGTGGTTACTTAGACATACTGATCTCTTTTAACCCCCTCCCCAACTAGAGGCAGCTGTCAGGGGAAACCCACTGTCTCATCTTATTTGCCTTGATTGTGGACAACTTCAGTGCCTAAATACAGCATCATGAGAACTGTGGCATCCAAATGTGGGGCTCCTATTATCTCCTTGCTTTGCAGATGACTGCACCTTATAGCTGTCCAAACTGGTAAAATCCATTAAGAGTATTTTGGAGACCTTTTCTTTATTTGAGGAAGTTTCAGGTCTCAGGGTCAATACAGACAAGACTTTTTTCATGTGGCATGTCACTCCAATAGAAAAGGTGTACTTAGGCTTAAAATTCCAAGAACACTCAAATCTTGGAATTTTTATTGGGCTCCATTATCACTGTTTGATCTGACCAAAACACTGAACCCTCTTGTTACTGAGCATATAAAGAAAAATAGATGATTGGACACAGTTATACCTCTCCTCCTTCACAATATTAAATGCTCTCGGAAATTTATTCACCAAGTTCTTATTCCTTTAGGCATTTACCAAACTGGGGATCACACAAAATGGTCAATGACATAAAGAAAATTGCTTGGACTTTCTTTTGGATGATAGGGCACCTCATATTTTGTGCTGTAAACTGATGTTACCGCACACCAAGAATGGTTAGACCTTGTTAGTTATACTCAAGTTGCTGCAGCTTTCCAATACCGGACCATTCAGTCCTCTCCTTATACCATATGGTCCTGCCTGAGATACTAGTTATTCCTTGCCTTTCTTAAAAAGGTTACTTCAGTGAAAGAATTAAGCTATGGGACCTGGGGCAATGAAGTGCATTTTGCTAAGCAGGATCAAAAATAGAGTAGGTATAGGAGATAAAGATGCTAGAGAGGATTTGATGCAGTACCTCTTGTCTAGTGGGTAGCATAAAGGATTGCAATTGTCTCTCCAATCATAACCACTGTTTAGTACATGGAGTACTGTGTTTATGCTCTCAACATGGGAAAAATGTTGTTAGCATCTTTCTGATGTAAGAAAGGTGTACCTTTCAGCTCTATTAATCTCTAGTGTCTGACAAACATTAAAAACAGGCAGCACTGAACAGCATCTGAAACATTTTCACAGCTGTAATACACTTCACTGTCTCATGCTCACGTGCACACACATACACACTGTTTGGTACAGTGAAGTGTCTAACAGCTTTTGAAGCCATTTATTAATCACAGGAACACCTCTTCTGCCTGCTGTGTGTCAGTACTATGTGTTTTATGGTTTTCAAAGTCAAGCCAAGCCATAAAAGTCTGTACTCCTACATGCATGACCCCTTCCCCCATAACAAGTAGTACCTTGGGGCAGTAAAAGGTCCATGTACTACAAAGAACTATGATCGGGTCAAATGCCGAGGGTGAAGTACAGTGCAAGTTTAGTTCCAGGACAATCCTCTCAACTGTTCCCATCTCCCTTGATTTAATGCTACTCTCCTACCTTCAACAATCATGCCTGTCACAGGTCTTTTCTCACACAATCCATCTGCCGCTTTGTTGGACAACCTTCTTCCTGAGTGTCCCAAATCTTCTACACCAGATTTTCTTGCACAAGTGCCTAAACAACCATCATCTACTCTTCTGACCTTCTCTGCAATTGGAGCTATTTGGGCTTCTGCTCTGATGTCATCATTTCTTCACATGTCCCACAGTGTGCATCCTACCACCCATTGCAGGCACTTCATCTGCACTAGTTTCCATAACTGTTGTGATGTCACTGTCCACATTTCTATACCATGTTGTGGTGCTGGTTGCACCTCTGTTTTGTACACCTCACTTTTCAACTTTTTTGGCATTCTTCTGTCACGCACTTAACCTGACACATGGATCCAGTTGGCTGCAGCCCCTCTGATTTTAGCTTTGACCTTCTCATTTAGACTTTCCTTCTCCTCAGCCAACCCTCCCAGATATTTGAAGGTGTTAACCCATTCTAATATTTTCTCTTCCATCTCATCTTTTTCTGATCTTCCCAGTTTGTTGCCATTACAACAGTCTTACCTGCACTCAGGTTTCATCCCATGTGTCTTCATTTCTGCATTCCATTCCCTTATTTGCTGAAGTTCTTGCTCAGAGTCTGCATACAGCAGGTTTGTGGATCTCTCCCTTCCAACTTGTTTTCTACTGTAGTCAATCACAAGTATGAAGAGCAGAGGGCTTAGAGCCAAACCCTGATGCAGGCCACTCCCACTGGGAACCTCTCTGTTTGTACTCATGTCATTGGATTGTTGCACATAGCCTACACTAATTCTACCAATGTTTCTAGGATTTTTTCTCTTCATTTTGGATAATAGTATTTAGGCAGTGCTGAATTTTTATTACTTTTAGTAGTTAGACTGGGGACTTCTGGACAGTCGGTTTTATCTAAAGATGCACCAACTATTTACACACATATGTAAAGTTACCTATTGTTTGCCTTGCTTTACTAGTATTTGAGGTTTGTTTGTATTTGGTTTTATTGCTCAATAAAGTTTGTTTAAAAAAAAAAAAAAAGGTTGGAGCTGTGGTTTAACATGGTGAAGATGGTCTCCAGTGAGACTTCTGCAAGAAGGGGGTTTGATGGTAAAAACTGCAAGGCAATTCATTTGGGAGGGGGGAAAAAACAAGAAAACAAAGGTGAAGGTCACTGTGGAAAGGAAAGAGTAAGAAAAGTATTAGAGGGTTATAATCACCCTTGGATTACTCATGTGTGATGGGGCACTGGCTAATGTTAATTAACTACCGGGTGCATACATAGGGGTGTGGCTGTGACACACTGCAGTTGTCCATCCCTATGCAGGGAGCTACCAAACACATATCTAGAACAAAGCATCTAATTCTAGCTGTTATGCTAAGAAGGGAAGATGGGTCTGGCAAAATATGTGTAAACAGCTACCAAAAGGGTGAGAGGGACAGAATAGCTGAATTTTTGAGTAAAACCTCCCAAACATTATGCTTACATTTACTAGACGATAATTAGGGGCAGGTTGATATTAACACCCCACACTATCAAAGTTTAAGTGGGCGGGGTTATGTAGAGGAGAGGTGGGGGACCGAAAACAGCAAGTGGATGGGGTAGGACAGAAGACTAACTTAAGAAAATATTTTACGCAGAAGATGGTAAAACTCTGGAGTGCATTGTCAGAGAGTATTGTAGACTGTAGGTCAATAGCTGGGTGGGTTTAAAGGAGCCAGAGATAGATGATTAATCTCTGCTTATCCACAGAGTTTACAAAACAAAAGAATTTTACAATTTACTTCTTCCTCAAAATTGAATATCTCCACACCCTCCAGCAAATTCCTCTCCAGCTGCAAAGTTTTTCCATAGGTGGTCTTAATACTGATATATCATTCCTTTCAGATGAGACGTTAAACCAAGGTCCCATCTTCTTGAGATGATGGTAGTCCAGGTGGATGTAAAAGATCCCAGGGCATTTATTAAAAAAGAGTAGAACTACATTAAAGTTTATTAGAAATACCAAAAGCAGTTTGTATAAATGTAAATGTGCCTATGTCACAAGTGATAATTCAATAAAGACAATAACGAACTGGAAAAAAACAAAGTGTGGAACAAAAAATATAGTACAAAAAAACAGATAATTAACCAATCACTGCACAAAGTTAAACACATTTACCTCTTCTCTTAATTCCACAGTTAGATGTTCAATTTTCTAAGATTGTTCAGACTGTCTCATTGTTTATTCCATAACACATGAAAACTCCTGACCAGATATACCACAAACTAAATACAATTCTGTCAATCTGTGTCAATGTTGGAATGCCATAATGTCCCATAAAATGACTGGTAAATAGATATCAACAAATAGTGAAAAGTTTGTTTGACTGAATCCCAAAATCCTGTATTCTTTCTACAGGAAAGAAAAACAGGTCTCAGGAGCCCCACAACTCAGCACAGAGCACAAATGTTCCCCTATTAATTTATAGTTCGTAGATTCCATCCAAGGTTAACTAAAGACAGATGTCAAAGGAAATCGGACATCCCAATGCTCAAATAAAACGCCGTTGGTCTGCATACAAAGTGCAGAAGGAGACAGTCAGGTAAGGAGAAAAAATGTCTGTATGATGAAATCATACCCCTCCTGTTTGGAACATGTTAGAGACGTATGGAGAGTCCATTCCTTAATCTTAGCCTGACAAACAAAGCCTCATACAGATTTAAACTATTTTCACATTTTTTTCCCCACATATGCAGGAGATGTCGTATTAGGGAGTCAGGACTGGATGAGGCCACTGTCAGCACATGCAAAAGATGTACGCATATAATAACAACAACCACAACAGTAACAACCACCACAACCACCATTTGTTAACCAGGTAGGCCCAAAATAATCAACTAGGTTTAAATGGATACCACCCTTATAGGAGCTGTACGCAATGCCATACAATCAAGTATGAGGCAAGAACCCCCCACAAAATATAAAAAGTTTAGTACATCTTATCCAAAGAAAGGGTAGGTCAGCTGCATTTGCTAAGTAGGTAAAAATATTCACAAGAACAGTACGAATCATATACATTTTTTTTCTGAAAAACAAAGAAACAAACTTCAAAAAGTAACTAATGACCATCCCTGCTTTAACTTCTCTTTCCATTGATGTTCATACAACTCTTTTGTACCCAAAGTGATGCCCAACAGATGACTATCCTGGTTAGTAAATTGTAATCCCATCAATGATGCCCTTGTTCCTGAAACACTTATGTTTATCCTTGTTTACAAGCAAAACAGACAAGAAAACTGGATGGCTTTCTGTATCCTCAAAACATTTTTGAACTGGGCAAGACATCTGCTTAAGTAAAACATACTTGGATGGTAATACTGCCAAAAATACACAACCTTCCTTCTATCCAATGCTGATGAAGGAACCATAAAACACCATTCAAATCCAAATAAAATAAGCTACTGATTTGATATCCCTGCTTATAACAGTATCTGTTTGTCATGACAAATATACTCATTAACAAGGGGGAATACCCTAGAGTTTTCATAAATAATACAAAAGAAATTCTGAAAATGTGGACTAAACCCATAAACCATTAATAGTGTCTCCAGACTAGAATGGCCAACTGAGTTAAACACCTTCATAATATCACAGCTTAATAGTACACCAAAGGCATTTGTACCCATAATTCCATTAACCTGTTCCTGCACCACAATGACATAATCCTGGATAGGAGAGTTGGATATCCCATAAACATCAGGACCTACCATCAAATGCAGAAAAAGGAAAATTCAAGTCTACAGCATTTCTCTACAGGTTTGTAATCAATCTTACCTGAAACTACAGGTCTCCAATTCACCAAATTTAACTTGTCCTGTCCCTTCCATATGTATCTAATAGCAGTACTAAAAATGTCTGTGTCACTTAACCTCAGGGTGATACGAATCATAAACATAGCAGCAACATCTGCTACTCTTGCCCTGAGCTGCAAATTTACAATAGTCATAACCTAAACCAAAGTAGTAGCAACACTGTCTTTCTGCAAAGCCATACGTAACACAGGAACAGTGACATCCTTTTCTATAGCTGCACACATCTCAGAAGGCAAAGATGACATAAAAGCAAATCCAGAAGAAGTTACTGAAACCCAGAGCAGTGAACATCACACATGATACCTTCCCGAGTGGCAGCAACAGACCCAGGTGTATCATATAGACCATGCATGACCAGCTGTTCCAACTTACAGACTTTGCTTGAACAAGTGTTATCCATATCCCGTTTACCCCTAACCAAAAAAAATGCTGTAACTCAAATCTTTTGTTTTCAGCAGGTTAGCAAGGGCATGCAATAATGCAGCATAATCAGATTTCCTCTTCCCTAAATAGTCAGGAATGCAGAAAATCACTTTCCATTAAAGCAACCATCTCATCCAACTGGCACAGCAAAATGTAAATGAACCTAAGTCTCCTACAGAGCTACAAACTCTTTAAGAAGCCAGGCCTCCTGTACCACACTGCCATTCAAAGGTAAAATACCTTTACTGGGAAGGAGAGACCTGGTCTGAAATTCAAATGAACGAAGGATGTTCATACGGCCAGAAAAAATCATAGGCAGTACGGAAGAATTAAATTCTCCCAGAGAAGCAGAAGAACCAAACAAAAAAAATCAGTGTCAGACTTCCTCAAATCCTGACCAAAGGTGAAAGGGTGAGGTGCACCTATCTAAAATCATCAGCTGATAGAAGTCCTGCCATGCAGTTAAATCACAAGCACCATCTTCTTGAAATTTACCGCCCAAGTAATCCTCATTACGACCAGCAGAAATGGGTGTATCCTGTCCAATATTTTTCTGTTAGCAGAGTTTGTGTGAGCATAAAGAGACAACCCAAAACACTTGCTGCAAACAGGAAGCATCTAATACTGCACACCTCCCAGGGTAAATAACGGTTATTAGCGAGTCTCCAGTGTCCAAATGGAAAGGCAATAGTCCAAAAGAGGCATTTCTAAAGGAGTGATTAATCACTTTGTTGGCTATCTTGCTGACGAAGCACACCTAAATTCCAAATGAGAGGCACATGACAACTTATTGAATAGTGGTATACTGAAAGTCATAATACTGAAAGCCAAAAAAAGTTAAAATGTTCAACTCAAAATACTACATGTACTACATATGTACCCAGTGCCAGAACACAGCCAGTCAGCAAACAGTATCACTCATATGTTAGTAAAACGTGGAACAAACACTAATATGGGTCCAGGGGGGGGGCAGGTCCAACTCTCTACACATATAGATCAGCAGGCATTCTGACTTCAACATTTTAACCTTTCAGTATTGTACATTCAATATTATAATATTCAGCATACTGCTTTTAGTTGATGTAGACCCCCAAATTACATTACATCACATGTGAAAGAAATGGCACACTGCCCTGCTAACCATGACTGTATACTGTTAACATTCAAAGAACAAATACTTATACCAGGCACTTTTCTGGGTTTTTAATAGATTGTGAGGTCCCCTTCAGTTTCTTAGCTTGACTTTGCCTACTCTGAGAAGCCTCAATGGATGCATCACCCTCTACAGAGATGCTGATTCAGAAGGTATTAAAGCACACTTATTCTGACCAACTCTAATCTGAAACAGCACTTGAGAAAATACATCATCCCTAATACCTTCCAGTAGGGAAGGAACAGACTTAATGGGTGTGAGAGGAGGGTGGGGTTGGGAACCCAGTGCTTTAGCTGTTACATACTTATCTGTTGGTTTCACTTAAACAAGGGAGTTCTGACTGTGCTGAAACAGAGACAACTGGACAGTCAAACAAAAAATATGCAATGTACTTTTTTCAATGCTGGAAATAGGGCACATAGCTGATTTTTTATATGCCCCCAGCCCTGCATTGTTAACTTGCTCATTTAGGGCAATTCCATATCAAAGGACAGGGGAAAAAAAAACCTATTTGGGCTGTGAATAGACACAACGCTACCTAAATGCATAACTTTACCAGCTTAAACTGAAGTTTCCTACCTCCCCAGTCCATAAACTCCTCAATTCTCCTACTGGTAGAATATCAGACAGCTTCATACCTCACTCTTTGAAAAAGAAGTGCAAATCTTGTTCTAAAACGGGTGTGAAACTGCATAAACAGATGGCATTTCCTGTTTTCAGTAAGGTCCAAAATTTCAAAGTCATTCAAAGGCAACACATTTCATTTGGATTTAAACATACTACCAAATTTGTCTACAAGACCAACCAACTTAAATGGCACATTCAAAAAAGTTTCTGTTCTAGGATGAAAAACCAACTTAATATCAGCAGAGTGAAAACCAAATGCCTTAAGTAGAATCTCAAACAAAAGCTCTATCAATAAAAGTACCTGCTTTGTTGAACAGGCACACCCCAGCATGCTGACACTGCTAACACTTTACTCGGTCCTGAAAGTGAACTTGTTGGAAATGGTAACAGGATCATAAGACCTGAATGCTGTATCACCAGTTAACAGAATGAACAGGAACAGGAGCAGAAGTAGTACAAACAGAAGGCCCGAATGTGTGGGAGGAAGCAACAGCAGTACTTGCAAAATTTTCAGGTTTTGATTGCCAAGTGAAGTAATAGAAGGTGAAAGGAAGAGTTAATAATCAAGGTTTTCCAAGTTATGACCCAAGGTTTTGTCAGCACTGACATATATATATATATCTGTAGTATCCACCATTTCCAATAATTCTAAATCAGCAAGACCAGCACTTTGGACTTGAAAGTTCTGAACAGACTGATCCACATTATCCATAACCATTTCTTTAGATTGGGAAGCAGAAACATTCATACTAGTCTCCGTAAAGGCAGCTGAAGGCCTATAAAAAGAGACAACCACAACAGCATTTACCACATTCTCAGCCATGACTGTACCAGGAAACACAACAGCGCCATCTGCTGTATTGGGGAATTTCTATGTTAGAAGCCCTGGAATTTTGAAAAAAAAATGGCTACTTCCTCTTTTTATTTGTCAACTGTACTGACAGTGACAGCAAGCAGGGGGGCTTCTTGCCCCCTCTAAAAATGAAAAATAAAAAAGGTAGGAAACTGTCATTAGAGGTTATGCCCTAGCCAAATTTCACCTAGTCAGTATGAGCACCTCTCTGAAAAGAGACTGATGGCAAAGTGGAACCAACTTGGCAAGCAAAATAAATAATATAATATTCCATTGCTTCGACTGGGAATCAGACATCTTCAGTGCAGCCCTATAATAGTACCTTAAACTAAAATAATTAACTTCATAATAGTTCTTCAGAAGCATAACCTGGTCTTCCTGTCTCAAACTGCTACTGTTTGTTTAGCTTTCAAATAAGCCTAATGTTGCTTAATGATTGAATATTAATTATAAATGAATGGTGTTTTTTGTCTGTCATAGTTAGAGTTCAGTAGTATACACTTACATCAAGAATGTCTTACAGTCTGTCTTTTATCTTTACTGCACACAAAGGTTATAATTAAAAAGGTCCATTTCTAAACCAGCAAGACACACACACACAAAACAACACCCCTCATATTTCATTCTTTTTTGACTAAGTGCTGCCCATGTGAACAACTTGCCCTTGTACTGTTGTTGCTGCTATGATAATAAGGGAAACAACATCAATCTAATGACGCACTGGTACTGAAAGAGGCTTTATGGTAGAAGCCCTGGAATCTTGGAAAAGGACTGGCTGCTTCCCCTTTTTATTTCTAGATGGTACTGACAGTGAGAGCAAGCTGTGGGGGCTTCTTGTCCCCTGTATAAATTAAAAATAAGTGAGGAAAATTTTCATTACAGGTAGTGAGCTATGGATAGTCATTTACTTGGGTTTTGTGCAGAGGTTTTGCTAGTAAGATGCTAAATGCTTGTACCACATGTTGTTATGCCTGGTAGAATGTGTTCTGCCATGCTGTCAGACACCACAGTCCCTCTAATGTAATCTTTATTGGTGTAGGCTCTGCTGACCCATATGGGAGAAGTCTGTTAGGCTTTATTATCTATTTAACTGGGTGGAATCACCAATACAAAAGGTAGGGGAGAGGAGGCCATAATTAATATAACCAGACAAGAGCAGGGCTGTCTAGGTACTTCAAAAGACTCTGAGTCCCGAAATGAGTTTTTATCTCCTATTTATTCATTTAGTTATACATATGATAAATGGGATGGCTAGCTGGATGGATGGATGGAGGACCCAGGGGAGAAAGCAAATGCTTGACTATCAGAAAGGAACAACTTAGTCTGCATGTAATTCTGGGTTCTTAGAAAATCTAAATATATCTGGCCTTATATTTGGTCATTACCAAGGGACAAAAACAAGCAGAAAATTCCAAATTAGAAGAAATCAAGACTTCCAACCAAAAACAAAATATTCTAATATGTAAAGTTGAGTTTTGGATACAAGATCTTATGTTCTACAGTTCCAAACCAAACTTGAGTGAGTATATGTGAATGCATACATGCATTTGTGGAGGTCATTGTTGTAGGGTGCTATTCATGTGTTTATTTTTTTCTTTTATTGAAAATGCAATTATTTGTTTTTTAATTATCTGAGCTTCCATTCTTCCTCACTAGCACTGATTCCCCAACTCCTATTTTATCCTAAATTATTGAACTTGTCTATAATGCCTGAGTGGGGTATTGTATCAAAAGCCTTGGCCAGGTTGAGGTAAGCTGTGTGCAAGTCTTACCTTCAACCAATACTTTGTTGACCCTCTCAAAAAAGTCCTCCAGATTTAATAAGCATAACCTTCCTTTAACATAGCCAAACTGTGATGGGTCCAGCATTTGCAGGTTAACTATGTCCTCGTTTATTATGTCCATGATGATACTTTCCATGGCCTTATATATGTGGCTGGTCAGATTTATGAGCCTATTGTTACCCGGATTGGTGGTTGGATGCCCTTTGTACAGGGGAATGACTGTAGCTGTCTTCCATTCCTTGGGCACAAAACCTGACTGGAGGCTCCAGTTAAAAAGTGATTCAAGTGGACCAGAGAGATCATGTTTCATACTATTTATTAAACATTGCTGGATGTTATTGAGGCCCATTGATGCAGTGTAAACAATGTCTTCGATTTACTGGAATATGATGCTCTTATCTGGAACAGCAACAGGACACACTTCATAATCCTAGGAACTTCTAGGACTTTAATCAAATCTACATCAAGGGCATAAACCAACACCTTTCCTGTTCTCTGACAATTAGTATGGCAGCTGCAAGTCACACTGGTTGTCACTTTCTTGATTCTGTCGAATAAATCACAATACATAGACATGCACATATACATACACATACACGCATGCATGCACACACACACCTCTCTCTCTCTCTCTCTCTCTGTGTGTATAGATATATATATATATGTGTGTGTGTGTGTGTGTGTGTGTGTGTGTGTGTGTGTGTGTGTGTGTGTGTTAACAATTCAACTTAACTAGCTCATAACTTGAAAAGAAAACCCAGTCTTCTCTATCTTCCCTTTTAGACCTAGTCAGTTATGTAAACTGCTTCATAAAGTAAAACCCAGCTTAGTATCTGTATACAAACTTCCTCCAGAGTTTCTAAAGCTGTGAGCATCTACTAATGGATATTCAGTGACAAAACTGATCAACTGCTTTTTTAAAAAAAAGGTTTTGTACTGTCTATCTGGAAAATGGCACCGTACAGTACTGTACCAAGAGGGTAATGTTAGGAATAAGGGCATGACTGTTCAAGTATTGCAGCGTAGCCCTTAATCTAGTACTCATAGGTGTGTTTTAGATATGTCTGAGGGCACAGAGAAAAGGAGTAACCTCTCCAGTAGTAACTGAAAGGTGCAGAACTGGAGTATGGGAGGGTATAAGGAAGATGGTTGAAGGCCTGACTAAGAGAATAGGAAGGTGCATTTGAGGTTCAGTGCAGACCATTCACAGTACTACACCTGGGCTAAAATAACCCCAGTATGAATTACCTTCTTAGGCACTAAAACAGGTAACAGAGCAGAAAAATTATCAAAGGTGTTGATTACTCCTGGACTGCACCATCAGTGGCACATTAACAAGGCAGTGGCGCTGTAAACATAATTCTGTGCTTTATCCTCAGCAGGACAAACTTTAGAAGCAAATATGGAATAGCTGCTTTACCAGACCCTAGACAGGTTACACTTTAAGTACTAGAACTCAGTTTCGGAGGTCATACAATGAGAGAAATGGAAGATTGCTGGAAGTATCCAGATGAGCACCATAAGAAAAGAAAGTGGGATGTAGAGGAAAAGGTAAGAGCAGATAACAGGGAAGCTGAAATTCTTCTTACCAGACAATGGGCATGTGTTATAGGTGTGCAAAATCATTTTAGAGTGATGTGCAGTCATTACGAATGGAAAAGATGGTGGTAGGGACAGCAGACTCTAGGGACTGATTACTCCCTGAATCGCAAACTTATTTCTTCGTGGATAGTTTAGTTACATGTAACCAAATTCCATACTAGGTGGTGGACACTAAATCAGTGAAGACTTTCAATAACATATGGCTCAGGTGGAGAAAAATGAAGAGGTACTGACAGGTAGGAGACAGAATGATGAATGCCCTTAAATGCTAGGCTAGATATGCTGTCTCCATCTAACTACAACAATCTGATGTAATGGCATGCTTCCTTCTGTGGGATGGCTTTTTTCACTGCCTTGGTTGTTTATTGCTTGACATCATTTCTATGTTGACTGTGTCTGCCCCTCTTGAAGTCCTGTTTGGTAGTGGTATATGGCAGTTTTAGAGGAAAACTGGAGGGAATAATAGGAACTGCCTTCTAAACAAAACTGTCAGTGCATACATGTCCTTGTCACAAAGTGCGGTTCCCAAGTGTTAGGCTGCTGGAAGATTTACTCATAGGATCTAGTGCTAGTTGCTAGTAGTCCAAAGGTATTACCTGCTGTAGCAGCCACTCCAAAAGGCCTGTCACTGTAGTTATTAGTTCACATGGTTGTATCTAACCTGTCTTAAACTAGAAACCATGGTCTTCTGTATGTTTGGAATAGTTCTATCACTAGTGTCTAGCTGATAGACAGCAGTACATTTAACAATATGAAATGCTTCAAGATGCATCCAGTTTATAACTGACTGTTAGTTGTGCATTAGAAAAGTCTACTACATAGCTGGGAATGCACTTAGCTGCAGCCACCTTTACTCATTCAGTAAGCAGATTAAGGTATCCAGGGATATGCATTAGTTCTGGTACAAGGCTAGAGGGTCTGGATGGGTCCAACCACTAGCCTCATGCTATACATAACCTCCCACCCATGCATAAGAGCTGTCTGTTGTGCACCTGGTGTGTATTACTACACAGCCTGTAAGTGGCTGTCAGTAGTTTTTATCTGGCAGGTCGACAATCTATCAGCTTAGCAGCACAAGTCTATGATATTTATCATCAGACAGTGGTACTTTCTGCCAGTGTACCGCTTCTTGTCTATAAACAGTATCAATCCACCCTGCCATTCCAATAAGATGTAATGAACGGAGAAGGAATGACTTATTTTACTTCCTTATTCTAAGGTTAAAAGCACTTACAAAAGAAAAAGTACAACCTCCTCACACACAGACACACACCAACCCACACGCGTGCGTGCGAGCACATACACACCTTTATTCAACAATAATATTTTAATCCACACATGGTGCTTGTTCGTATATGTTTCTTAAGGTGTGAGTGACCCACCATCCCTCTCAAATGTCCAGATTTTCACAGAATTTCCAGATTTTTCATCATATTTTTGGTCTGTCCCACATAAAATTTGTGGCTTTCTGGCAAATCACTGAGGATCAAAGTCACTATATAATGACATGCATTGCTGTTTCATAGCTTCATAGGTCAGTACTATGCTAACTGCCTTTGCGAGCCATTGTAAGCCTAGCCAATTATCCTTTGTGAGACTCAAACCCTGCACCTTGTGTTTGTAAGGCAAACACCTTAACCATTAGGCCACCCTCCCACCTGACTTCAGACTTCATATCCTTCAGAAAATGCATGCTAACACAAATCCTATTATTCTGGCAACTTTCTAAGCTTCTAGGAGATATATTTAAAATCTGTCCCTATTTTTATGCCTTTGCCCCCATTATTTTAGGCTTTGTCCAGATTTCTTGTGCTAAGAGGTTGAGAGGTATAGTGACCAGACATCCTATATAAGCAACACATTTAAACATCATATTTTATTCATAAAAATAGTAAAACCATAACTGAATTAAAGTAGTAATAATGAATCAGGACAGATCCATGTGAAATTAACAAAATCTGCCAACATGCTTCTGCTTTCTGTAACTTATTACTGATGCTTCCACCCCACCTTAGTGCTGAAATGCAGCTTAAAAATACCATAATGTAAATGGAATGTTCTAGATTCTCAGTCAGATACCATCGGGCCAATCAAAATACCTGATCTCTGTAATTTGTTCATGTGAAATCCTGATAGTTTTTTCAACACAAAATATACTTCATTTAATACAGCTGGCAACCAAAAACTGGCTAACCTAATAATGAGAGAGGAATAAGAAACCAAAAATAAAAATTATTGCATTAAAATTCAGGTGGTAGTTTATACTTCGCTGTGTAAGAGGCTCAAACATGAGCTAAGAAACTATAAGCCAATCAAGGAGGAGAAAAAAACTATGGGACTTGGGGCTACTGACAAGAATTTGATGAATGGGAAAAAAAGAGGTAAATAGGAAAAGTGTCACTACATAGGACTCTGTGGATAGTGAGTAAGGAAAAAAAAAAAACAAAGGGCATCCAAGATGTTAAAGGAACAGATTGGGGTGGTAGAGAGGACACAATACAAAAAAGCAAGTAGAAAGGAGACAAGGTGAGACAGTGAAGATGCAAGCTGAGGGGGGAGTCAAGAAGGAGAACAAAGGCTTTGGTACAGAATGGCCATGTTGAATAAGGATGGGAAGGAGAACACAGAATACAAGTGAAAAAACACATCTGCTGAATTAATGATATGTGTCTGTCTTCATTCGGGAAAGAGGGAATGGAGAAAACCATTGTGTAAGGCAGATAGGACAAAGTGATGAAGAAGAGTTGATGAACATTAGGATACAAAGGGAAGAGGAGAGACAACCATCCACCCAAAGGGAGAATTAAGGACAGGGACCAGATGTACTACCTCCTAGGGTCTTCAGGAATCTGGTCTATATGCCTGCATATCCTTTGACAGAGATTTTTTTTAACAGATCAGTAGATAGCACTAAAGATCTGGAAGCATGGAAGATGGCAAAAATAGCACCCCGCAAAAGGACAAACAGAAAAACAATCAAGGAAGCTACAGGCCTTTCAGCCTAATAGTGATGACAAAGAAAGATTTAAGCCAGTTACTTTCCCAAAAGAAAAAAATCAATGACCAGGACAGCAATCAGCATGGGTTCCTGCCAGAAAGAGATTGAACCCTGATGCAGTGTAGAAAAGAGAAATCATTTGAACCCTGTTACAGATTTATGACTGGATTTCTGGAAAACCTGGCAAGGAAATACTGGAAGTTTTACATCTAACTGGATTTCACCAAGGCTTTGACTATATCTTATACAGGTGTCTGGTATGAATTCTACAAAGGTTTGAGGTAGGATCCAGACTGAGGAGATGTACTATGGTATATGGAAGGAGTAGGACAAAGAGGGTTGTGGTGAGAGGATGATCTCTGGAATGAAGGAATTGACTAGCTGAGTACTGCACAGGGTGATCCAGGGTCCAGTACTCTTCACTGTTTTGTTTCATTTGTTTCAGACATAGCTGATGGCAGAGAAAAAAAAAAGATTGGCCCCCCTCACAGATGACACAAATATGTAGGAGTAGAGAATGTGCTGGGGGAGAAAACTAACAAAGGATTTGAAAAGGTTAATCAAATGGGCAGAAAGATAGCCTTCGATGTTCAATACAGGCAAATGCAAGCTACAGAATTGAGACTATAACAATAATGAATTATCACCAGTGGGTTGTGATGCTATAGTAAAAAAAAAATTTGGGACATTTATTAGACCTATAATGGACCTCTAAAGTAGAGTGAGAGGGCCATGGCAGAAGTGAAGATAATGCTGGAATGTATCCACAGTGGGATAGACTTTCAAAGGTTCATAGGTACTTACTAGGCCAGAAATCATATATTACCATTGTAGTTTCTATGCCTTATATTTTGCATACAAATAAACCAAAGGTTGGCAGAACAACAATATGTTGGTATATTTACTGTTTCCAACAAAAAGATAATGTTAGAATCGGGTGGTCACTCGCCAAATGTTGCCAAGCAATAATATTTTATTAAGAGCGTTTGTCCTATTATTAGGACTTCATCAGAATAATATAATAATCTCACTTTAGCCTTCACAGTTCTATATAAAGAAATAATGTAGGGAAGACCCGCCTACATATTCTAATTCATTAATTATCCAATAAATACTTAGAGACCTACCTATGTTACACATGAAATATACGAAATATAAAAATATGCATAATAATTTAAGAAGTCTGTCTACAAAAAGAGCTAAAGGGGAGGTTTTCAAATCTTGGGCAGCAACAACTGGTCTAAAACGGTGGGGGGGGGGGCTCATTAAGATTTTTTGAACCTTTGGTGTGCCAAAAATGGTAGAAAGAGTGGGTCTATTAATTTTAAGAAAATTGTATGCATCCACATCTATTTTACCATCACTAATATAATCCTCTAACAGGAGATCTATTCTATGGTAAGCAATGTTTGCTTCATTATTGGAAACAGGCATGTCGTTATCTGTGTTATATAAAATATTTTGCATTGCTTTAGAGTAATTAATGGGTCTACTTTGAATTGACGAAAAGTCAAAATGTCGACTGCTCACATGAGCATAAATGCAGGAAGTCAATGTTTATTTTTTTTGGATCGCAGTACAGTGAAGAATGGAATATTTCCCTTTTCCTCACTGTAGTGTGATCTCAGAGTTGGAGTATATATTTATCGGGGGGGGGGGTGCAGCCCCCCACAATAGCGATTTTTAATTTCTGCATTTATGCTCATGTGAGCGTTCGACATATTGATTTTTCATCTATATAATATAGACCTTAATTAACAGAGTCAAACAACATTGTTCCACCTCCTTTGTCAGACAGTTCCGCAATGGTTTTATTCTCTGTGATGCACACCTTCCCCTTTATGTTCTATTAATGTTGCAAAAAAGATAGAGATGTCTTAAGCAGGTGTTCTCTCTACCACTGGACTTGTGAATGTGTGATAGCTCTGACAGGATAGGGTCTGCTAAGGCTGTATACAAGAGGAAGAGATCACCTCTTAGCAGCCTCTGATACTACAAATAGTGACAAGGATTTGAGATGGACAACATAGTCTTCATGATTTAGGCCCTTGATTCTTTCTAGTGAGAATTTGTTGTGGTTATTCCAGTTATGACAAGTTATGTAGATTGTGACAATGTGAGGTATTGCCAGCTATGCCAGGAGAAGTATAGCAGTGGATGTATAACATGTGCCAGCACAGCTAGCTGGAATTTTGTAAAGAATTATATGTCATTTATATATCAAACTGATTTGTATAGAAGATGCTTGTGTTAAAAATGTACCAACAGTGGGTAATGCTAGACAAAAAAGGAAATGCACCTGCATGTCAGAATGTATTGTAACTGGTAAACTAATATATTATAACAGAGGACACTGGAAGAAAAGAGGTTAATATCAGTCCAGCTAACTTTGAAAAATAGTTTGAAATTAAATTACCTGGTAGACCATAAAGATTGTATCTTATAGTTCTGACTGCAGCCAGAGATGAAATGTCTGTGAAAACAAGGACTATGAATCCTTGTTGTATTTTCCTTGGGGGTGAACTAATTGCTATTTCAGAAGGATGGAAGTTTGAAATTGTTTTATGACTTTCAGAAGATGCAACAAATCTTAACAAAGCTCTATGTGTGTAAGGTAACACATCTGTTCTAAATCCTGGCAAACTTTAGTAAAGGAGATAGTGTGGGAACCAAAATCAAGTGACCAGATGTGTGTGATGTTATTCTGTAATCCAGCACAAAAATTTATGTTTTAATATTAGATGAGGCTGAAGTATCTGAGCAATCTGTTTTTGAAACCTGACAAAGAAGGACCCCTCACCTACTTCATCTTGCCTTGCTCTAGTAAGTGGCCAGGGAATAGTACTTCTTTAGATTAGTCATGAAAGTATAGTGAGATTAGTTAAATACTGTTTTTCTGTATCTGTGTGAATCTATTCATCTGTGTTATTTTAATATTTTCTGTGATTGAAACTCGTGTGTTTATTGTAAATAGATATTCTATATTTTCATGTTCTTTTATTGTTTATTATTAAATATATTTAAAGTTTTCATTGTGGCTGGTCCTTTAGAGGACATTTTAACCTTTGAGAGTACTTATATCTATTTGGTGACTCTGGCCACTCCTGAAAACATTGCTGCATTGGCCAAACACTACCATTGGTATTAATACTAATTTCACTCAGTATAACTGGGTACACTTGTAAGAGCCTTAGAGTAGCTGGCTTTGGAATGTCTGGTGGCACTGTAACTACCTTATACTCTGGGCAGAAGGGGACATAGCTAGTAAATCTGTGCCAGCCTTTCCCATGTGTGTGTGTGTGTGTGTGTGTGTGTGTGTGTGTGTGTGTGTGTATCAGCTGCTTAGTGCAGGGACACAGAGCACTGATTTCACAGAGAGGGTGCTGAATAACTTGGCTTGGACTCTTGGCTGAGGACTCAACTCTACAACTGTGCCAGTAGGGAGTCTTATTGGGAGCCTGGAGAGAGAGAGAGAGAGAGAAACCCAGACCTAGTGTGTTCCCTGTGTGCTCTTAAGGGAAACTGTGCTTGATGAAGACAGCTGAAGCTGGAAATACAGGGTGTATTTTTGTTCCAAGTGAACGTCCCTTTACAGTGTCAGTGGTGAGGATTCAGGCTCCTTGATTACTGGCCCAGAGGAGGGGATGTCACATAGATATGGAAGCCATGCATGGAAAAGATGCCAGGCTGCCTAGAAGAGTCCAGAGAAAAAGCCATGATAACAGATGAGAAAAGGTCAACTCATTGACAGCAGAGAAGATATTGGAGGTATATCATGGGTGCATAAGATGATGCTGGGGAGAACTGAAAGAAACACCTTAAATGGTAAGGAAGAAAGAAAAATGAGATACAGGCAGCAGACTGGATGGACTAAAAATTCCTGCTGAAAGCATGAGGAACTCCATTAGAATCTTCAGAAAAGCAAAGCTAATTGTGTAAAAGAGGAAGGTAGGTGTGTGTGTGTGTGTGTGTGTGTGTGTGTGTGTGTGTGTGTGTGTGTGTGTGTGTGTGTGTGTGTGTGTGTGTGTGTCTAATTATAAATTTACTAAGCCTGAATATCATACATCACAATATTCCCCTTACATTCAGATATGGCAGTCTCATAATACCAGAGTTGTGAGAGTTTGGGGGCCTTACTCAATCAGAAAAATACTTCAGGGCAATACAGGTTTCAGGATTTTCTGTTTTGTGTCTAATTAGCACTTTAGTCTTCATAATTAAGGGGCTCACAATTACAGTAGGGATGCAGAGACCAACTGTTCCCCAGGTATGAAACATTACTTCTTCAAGTAGAGAGCGTTAGAGCCATCAGCAGGCTTTCTGGAATAGCTGGTGAAAGAAGAATCCATGGAGGCATTCAAAATCAGTAGAGATAATCTGAGGGAGAAGGAAGAGATGGAGGGGTATAGAATGGAAAATGCAGTTAAACATAGGTTAGACAGAGCAGCTGTGTCTTACTTGATCAAGTAAAAGAAATGTAAACTCAATGGACTGTACAATGCAGATCTATTGTAATGTTCCTATGCTGATACTGCATATATTTTGGGATTCATGTCACCTAAATAAAACCAACCTTAAAGAAAAATTAAAACATGACTTTCACAAGAACAAGAAACAACTGCCATTGAACATGAATATTTAAAGTAGCTCCTGGCATATCCACGTGTAGAAATGACACTTTCCAAATACCACAATGTTTTCTGCAGGAGCATATGCCCCCACCCCCCCACCCCCATGATGCTCCTCACACCAGCCTTAATTAGATATACTAACTCCATGGTGATAGTTTACATTTACATTGGTCATTTCTGATGTAAGTCATCGAATCCACAAATGGTGATACTTTACATTTACAATGGTGACTTCTGGTGTAAGTCATTAAATCCACAAATGGTGATAGTTTACATTTACATTGGTCATTTCTGATGTAAGTCATCAAATCTACAAATGGTGATAGTTTACATTTACATTGGTCATTTCTGATGTAAGTCATTGAATCCTCAAATGGTGATAGTTTACTTTACATTAGATGTTTCTGATGTAAGTCATCGAATCCACAAATGGTGATAGTTTACATTTACATTGGTCATTTCTGATGTAAGTCATCAAATCTACAAATGGTGATAGTTTACATTTACATTGGTCATTTCTGATGTAAGTCATTGAATCCTCAAATGGTGATAGTTTACATTTAAATTGGTGATTTCTGATGTAAGTCGTCAAATCCACAGATGGTGATAGTTTATATTTACCTTGGTCAGGAGCACACTCTTTCTTCACCACTTTAATACCTTTATAAAAAAGACATCTGTGCATCGACCCTGCAGACTGTGTTAAAATTGCTGAGTAAAACTAGATGATCTCATTTTATGCAAGCTACATACTGACTTCAGAACAGTTTCCTAAGAACAGCTGTATACAAACATCATTAATCCTGAGCATGGTTTACACTTCTGGCCATTAACTTATTACCCCTCCCAAGAATACACTGATGTTTTTTCAAGATTTCATACTTTCTAGTTTTAAACTGGCAGTAATACTCAAACTACATTTATATGAAATATCAGAACAATTCAATGAAATAGTGGGGGATAACATAAAATGCTCTTTGGCAATGAAAGGTCTAGTATTAAGATTTGTTATTTCCTGATAATGCCCACCCTGATAGATACTACTGTACTTAAAAAAAATGTCAAATCTGCATTGTAAGATTGAAATAATACAATTTGGGGATTTGTTTTGAAAATGTTTACCTTATAACTCAAAACCAATTTAGAGAAAAATAGCCCCAATGTTGTCAATGCATTATTTGTGTTTTATTGTGAATTGTGTATTATGTATTGATAAAACATCTGGTTATTAACACTATGTCACTCATCTGGTCAGGATAAAACAGGCAAACATCTGTGGGTTCTGTTCAAGCAGCTTTATTATGTACAAACACATCAGGATTGAGGCTTAATAAATTTAACTTAGATAAACTATAAACAAACAAGCTGTCACACTCATATATGCTCACTCCCTGGCTGCACTCTCAAAATGGCACTGAAGCTACCACATGCTTGCTATTTATATGCCAGTGCTGTCCTTGAAATGCTTCTTAAAGGTACAACAAACACACATACTATCCTACATCCTCCCTCTTTGAGAAATGAGTCACGCATTATTGACGACAGTAATTGATACAAAAATAATGTGACATGCAATTAAACAGATCTAAATACATATAGACAATTATGTCCAGTGTATTTCACACTAGGTCTGGAAATACGACCAAATCATGTAACATAGCAATTAGAACTAGGCCTAGCAACTGGGAATGCCTCTGCTGAATGCTCAACTTTGGGGACATCAGGATCATCAGGACACATTCTGCAACAGGAACATTGTCTGGATTGCTCTGAGAGCTAGTCTGTATCCGAGGAACAATGCTGCGATATAGATTCTGATACAGGAAGAAGATGTCTGAGATTTCTCCTGTACTCCACACCCTCAGATTCCACGAAGGACGATCCTGGCCTGGCACATATACCTGTTACTTAACCAATCCGGTCGAAACCTTTCGCCATTTGTATCCTCACAGTCTCTCCTTCTTTCAACAGACGAAGAAATCTGCTCAATTTATCGTACCTGGACTTCTGAAAAGAATGCTTTCTGAATAGTTGGGCTTTGATTGTTCTGTTGTTCTTTGCTTTAGGCCTCAACAAACTGGAACTGATAGGCAAGTTTGTTCTGGTTTGCCTAGATAGAAGTCTCTGAGCAGGTGAGCCAAGTATATCATTACAGGGTATGTTTCTGAGATTGAGTAAATTCAAAAAGACATCAGTATTATCATGCTTTGACTTCTCTAGTAATTGCTTTGCACTTTGTACTATACGTTCAACTAGACCATTTGACTGTGGGTATTCAGGACTACAAGTAACATGTACAAAGTCCCATTCTTTTGCAAATTTCTGAAACAACGGACTGGTGGATTGGGTACCATTGTCAGAAATAAGTTTGTGTGAACTACCATAGACTGAAAAATGACATTTCAACTTGGTGATAACAGCAGTGGACGTTAGGTTAGGTAGTAAATAGATCTCAAACCAATTTGAATAAGAGTCTATCAACACGAAGTAATGCTGAATATATCACTCGAATATATCAGTGGCTACTGCTGACCAAGGTAGTTCAGGAACTTGACTTAGCTGAAGTGGTTCTTTTTGCAAGTGCGGTTTAGTACTATTGTATATTGAACAAGAAGAAAGTACTTTATCAATGTCTTTTACAAGAGACGGCCAAAATACTAGTCCTCTTGCCCTTCTTTTGGTAGATTTGGAAGCGGGGTGACC
Organism: Protopterus annectens; assembly: GCF_019279795.1. NCBI lineage: Eukaryota > Metazoa > Chordata > Ceratodontiformes > Protopteridae > Protopterus > Protopterus annectens. The sequence continues at coordinate 885,650,878 of NC_056743.1, read as the reverse complement.
ACAATGCAAAATCTGGATATATTCTTGTTGTAAGGAAGCAGGAACAACAATTTTAGGACCTTTGAAAATAATGCCATCTTCCATCAACATTTCATCTCTGTAAGGAAAATAGTTTGCACTTCATGCGGTACACTAAATTGCTTTGTCAGCCATCCAACATTAACAAAGTAGTTGAGGCTTTTGTAAAACTGCATCAGTTCTTTGTATGATGTCTCAACTCATCAAGTCTCGTAGTAGAAAAATGACACACTTCAATGACATCAAAGTCAAACTTCTCTGCATTGAGCTGTTCCATTGTATTTCTGGGCAATCTGGATAAGGTATCAACCAGATAAAGAAGTTTCCTATTGTATAGACCATTTTGAAGTTATACTTTTGCAATCTGAGCATCATTCTTTGTAATCTTGCAGGAGCTGAATGCATAGACTTCTTTAAAATAGTGACTAAAGGTTGGTGATCAGTTTCAGTCTGAATAGCTCAACCATAAATATAATCATGAAATTTTGAACATGCAAATGCTATTGCCAAAAGTTCTTTTTCAATTTGACCATACTGCATTTCAGTTTAGGTAAGAGTTCTAGATGCATAGGCTACTGGTCTGCCTTCTTGAAGAATAACTGCACCAAGACAAAATTCTGAAGCATCACAGGAAAGAGTTACTGGTTTATCAACATCATAGTATCTTAATGTAGGTGGGGTGGCAATTTTCTGCTTTATTTATTTATTTATTATTTATTTATCATTTATTTATTTCCAGTTTGATTACCGGGGAAGTCCACTGGGCCCAAAAGGCCTGTTTTCAGTGGATGCCCAAGGAGAAAAGCTCCAAGATACATAATACAGTGCAGATACAAATGATCAAGATACATAATACAGTGCAGATACAAATGATACAGAAGTATAAAAGATACATTATATAGAACAGATTCCAACATATGTACATTCAGTGTCATACATAGTCAGACAAAATTCATTATGGTTGATCTTAAGGGTTATATGGATTCATTTATGCAAACACTCTTGTATAGTATGTGTGGAAGCACTTTACATACACACCTTTAAAGTAAATGTAGAAAACACTTTACATGTGCTCATTTAAAGTATGATGCTATTTACAATATGTACACAGTTGTAGTGTGATAAGTAGCTCTAGGAGTTGTAGAGAGCTTAGATACATGCATAGTGAAGTAGCTATGGGAGATTTAGAGAGCTTAGGAACCTGGGAGAAAACCTCCTGGGGGCATGTACTTAGATAGATTTAGGTAGGGTGAAGGCAGGTACATTTCCATTTAGTGGACAGGTGTTTGTAAAGCTGGGTTTTAAAGTTTTCTAAGTATGGTATAGTTCTTAGAGTGGAAGGGAGAGAATTTCATTTCTTGCCTATTGAGAAAGAGAAAAGTTGGCCAGCAGGACGCTTAGGCTTGTGGATAGCAATTAAGTTTTGATGTTCAGGTCTGAGAGTTCTGTTAGGGGTGTAAGGGGAAAGGATATTTGCTAGAGCTGGACATTTTGTAGGGTGGTCTGTGTGCAGTGGTGAGTCGGAGGTAGTTTAGGTAGTTTGGGAGTTCTAGCCAATTCAGAGATTGTAGGGTAAGGCAATGATGGGTGGAATTTCTGGATTTGGTGGCAAATTTAGAGATTTTATTATAGCAGTTTTCTAGTTTGGAGATGATAGAGGAGGACAGGTTGGTTAGGAGAGGGGCTCCATATAATAAGGAGGGAAGAAGATAAGTAGTGGCCAGAGTATGCCTAGTAGAGTTTGACAGAAAGCGATTATTCCTGTATAGCATCCCTAGTTTTTGGTGGGTTTTCTTAATATTTTGTTGAATATGGATGTTAAACTAGAGGTATTCGTCAATAGTAATGCCGAGTAGTTTAGCAGAGGGAACCACCTCTATAGGTGAGTTGGTTTGACTAGGGACTTTGAAAGCATTTTTGTCATAGGAGTATGTCTTTGTGGGAGGGAAAAGTAGAATTTTTGATTTATTTGCATTGAGAGAGAGGTGGTTTTGGTGCATCCAGTTTTCGGTTGTAGAAAAAGCAGTTTGGGTTTAGCAATTCAGAGAGGTTTGAGGCAGAGCAGACTAAGGTTGAGTTGTCTGCATATTGAATGATTTTGGCATCAGGAACAGCAGTGTGAAAGTTATTGATGAAGATATTAAAGAGCATAGGCCCAAAGATGGATCCCTGTGGTACGCCAGTTGGGGTAGGTAAGAAGGAAGAGGTGGAGTTCTTCCATTTGTCTGCCTAAGTTGGAGGTGGATGCACTTATCTAGGATTTTGGAGATTGGTGAGAGCAGAGCAATAGGGCGGAAGTTTGAGATGTTGGTATTTTTGACTCCTTTGTGAAGAGGAAGAATATACGCTGAGCGTCAGAGTTTGGGGACGTACGATTCCTTTATAGATCTATTAATAATGATGCTGATTGGGAGAGCTATACCATCAGCAGCACATTTTAGGAAGGAGGAGGGAATATTTTCAGGAGCATTAGAGCAAAGTTTAAGTTTGGAAAGAAGTCTTTTTATAAAGTTAGTGGAGACAGGTTTGAGCTTGAACATAAGGGGATGGTTATTAGGGGAATTAGATGAAGAATAGTGAGGGACTGGTGGGTTATTGTTGGGGAAAGTCTTGGTCAGGTCAGAAATAGTTTCTATGAAAAATGAGTTAAATTCCAAGCTTAGTTCAAGGTCGGATTTACTAGGGTCAGGCAGGAGTTATTCTTGGAGCCAGGCTTAAGAAGTGAGTTTATAGATTTCCTGAATTGCTTGGGGTTTTTATTGTTATTAGTCTGTAACTTGATATAGTAGGATTTTTTGTCCTTAGTGATTAGCTGTTTCTCAAGGTTACGGAGTTGTTTGTATTGGAGCAAGGTATTGGGCAGTTCATTGTTTTGGTAAAGCTTTCATAATTTGTCCCTTTGGTGCATAATTTGTTTAGTATGTTTGGATAAGTATTAGTTTTCATCCTTTTGTTTCTTAGTGGGGCTAGAGAGTTTCGTGTCTAGGAAGACAGATTTGAAGTAGTCTATAGTAGTCTGCAGCACTGTTTAGCATTTGCCAGTCCATTTGTTTGAACATGTTTGAGAGGGTTGTGGGGTTGAAGTTACTGAGGTTGCGAGTGAGAATGTATTGGTGCTGGTGAGGTGAAGACTTAGTTGCATGATGAATGAAAGTTGGTAGGTGGTCACTGATGTTGTCAGGAATTGTGCCAGAGTTGGTTATTTTATTTGGATGGGAGACTAGTGTCCAATCAATAATGGATCCAGGGGGGTTTGTTTTGCTAGGTCGGATGATGGGGAGGATTATTTGAGTACAGTTATAGAGATTAATGGATAGGGAGGGAGAGGGACTATTGACTTTATTCCAGTCAATATTTACATCGCCTATAATGTAGGTTTTGTAGTTAATTTCAGTAGATGCCCATAGGAGAATATCTTTAAGGGTAGAGATATTGTTATCAGGTGAGATACAAAGAGCAATAATGCAGATATTTTTGTGTTCATTCACTTTTAGTAGTCCAGCTGTAAGTTCAGTGTTGTTGAATTGAAGAATTGGAATTTGGAGGGGAATTAAGATAAGAAGGTTAGAGTAGACTAAGTCAGTGCCGCCACCTTTTTTATGTAATCGGTCATTTCTTTCAAATAGAAATGTTATTGATTTTACAAAATATTAATATCACAAATAATTGCAGTTTAACAATAAGCAGTAATACAGAAGAGAACATATAACAACTAACTATATACAGTATGTACAATAGTGCTGCATAAAAGTAATATAACCCCTAAAAGTAAACTTTAATGCACAGTCTAAAAACAAGAGGGTGAATATTGTAGCTGAGCACAAAGTAATTGCCATAGCTGAAACTGTTAGAGCAAGTAAAGGAAAGACATAATACTTATCCTGAGCCATCGTACAATAAAGGTATGAAGAGATGGGGCAAGAAAGAATTTTATATATATATATATATATATATATATATATATATGGGTCTATATGACTTGGTCGACAGTTCATATGATCGACTGTTTATTTGGTCGACAGTTCATTTGATTGACAAGCATTTGCCCCCTTCCCCAATGTTGTGTGACCCTGGAGTTGATATATATAGTTAGGGGGGGGGCACAGCCCCCACATTAGGGGTGTGGGGGAGAAGCCCCCCACCTAAAATGCTTGTCGATCAAATGAACTGTCGACCAAATAAACAGTCGATCATATGAACTGTCGACCAAGTCATATAGACCCATATATATATATATATATATATATATATATATATATATATATATATATATATATATATACATACACACATATATATATATATATATATATATATAGATATATACACACATAAATATATATATATGATAGATAGATATAGATATATATATATATAGATAGATAGACAGACAGATACATATATCGGGTGAACATGCAGAAATGCTGTACCTTAGATTCTGCGTACTTAGTTATTAGCCAAGTGCTCAAATATGGAATTCCAAAATGTCAGATTGTAGGAATGCTTGTGTGCGTTTGTTATTAGGAGTTTTTGTGAAGTAATGTATTTAATAGCCAAACTTCTAAACCCTCTCCAGAACATCTTAGTGCGATCAATCCAGTGTTTCGTAATGTAGCATTTGACTAATAGACAGAGTGTAACCAAGATATGTAATCTCAGTTTTGACATTTTAAGATTAGTAACATGTAGTAATGCCATTTCCCATGATAAGGTTGATTTATGGTATCCCATCTTGTCAAGTCTCACTTTGAGAGAGCACCAAATACTGTGGGAGTATCTGCAAAACTATAGTATATGTAAGATGTCAGCTTGGGGGTAGGAGCAGCAGGGGCATGCAGAAGATACACTCGGGTTAAATTTATTTAAGTAGACTAGAGTGAAGTATAAGCTTTTGGTGATCATAAATTGCGTGTAAGTAAGCTTTTTAAAAGGGGAAAACATGAGTGTGGATCTGATAGCTGATACCTTTTGCTCTACTAGCAGGTTTGACCCTTGTTGCTTCCAGTAGTCTGCATATACCATATCATCCTGAGATTGGATTGTATTGATAAGTTTATAGGAAAGGGACAGCATACTCTTCTTGCTGACTAAGATTTGTAATAACTTGGCTACCTGAACGTCAGATTCATCAATGGTGTGTTCTTGGAATAAATATGTAATAATTTCTCTTATTTGTCTCAGAATTATGGTGTATTTTTTAGATAAGTTTAGGATAGCACCTAATTCAGTTAAAGATGAATTTCTGTGCTTATGAATATCCCATAGCGTGAATTATTTTATTAGAGGGTAGTCAACCAGATTGATCATGTTGTGGTTCAATTTAATATCTGGGTTAAGGTGGATAGGAATCCTGGAGGCAGGATCTCAGAATCGGAGCTATAGGATTTGAGCCAAGTTTCGGAGATGGCTAGGATGTCTGGTTGGTTATGGCTTAGCCAAGCTTGAATTTGGTGAATTTTGTTGTTGAGACTCTGGGCGTCGATGGTAAAGATTTTTAGGGTGTTGTGGGGGGAGGAAGGAGATAAGGAGTAGGTGTTGTTAATAAAGGGACTGGGACAACGGTTGGGGTGGATATCTCCAGCTAAGACTAGGTTGCTAAAGGAAATAAACTTTAGCCATTTAGGTTTGCAAAGTAAGAGTTTAGGTAGATCTAAGATTAGTTTATGTGTCAGTTTATTAGCTATGGTGGAGAAGATTTTAGGGTGGAATAGGTGCAGAGGGTTAGGCTGAATGAGCGAAGGGGAGATAGACTGAAAATGAGAGTAAGAGTGAGGGTAAAGGTAGGTTTGTATGGTGGTTATTTTTGTAGGTAAAATTGGACAAGCATTGGAGGAGTATAAGCTGGTATAGCATAAGGGAATTAGGAACAGAAGGAGGAAGCAGGGGGCCTGGAGGGTGTGGAGAATTAAGGAAAGCATGTATGTGCAAAGGGAGAATGATAGGTATAGATTTGGAGAAGAGAAGAAGGCTATGCAGAAGAAAGGGTTTCAAGAGAAATACAGGTTTGTTTTAGAATTATAAGAAAGAGGAGGAGGCTTTAATTGTTAGGGGGGTAGATAGAGTGATTTATTTAAGTGGGGTGGCTGTAAGTAGGTGGAGTAATTGGGGAAAAGCTTCTATTGGGTAATTAGGCTGGCTGGGTGGGGAAAGGGAAGAATAAAGGTAGGCGTGCTGGGGGAGGGTGGAATTTGGGGGAAGGGTAGGGGAGTGGAGTGAACCCACAGGGCGAACGAAACGGAAAGAGCCAGGTAGGTGGACTCCAGTGATGGATAGGTTGAACCGGATAACAAGATTAGCTAAAGAAGGCACATACAAGGTAGGTGTTTCACTGACTTAATAATAATTTAAGTAGTAGCAAGTCACATATAATGTGCCGCTAGCCTTTTATTTCACTAGCGACTGGTGTTCTTTAGTTTTCTTTGGTATTCTTTTAGTTTTCTTTGGCCAATTTTCTGGGAAATTTAATAGTTTTAAGGGGCTTTGGGGACAGCCTGCCAGTGTTATGGACCCAGTTCAGTTAACTTAACAGTAAGAAATAAATGTAAGATATGGGATATTAACCTTATGCAGTTTATAAAAAAAATATAGTGGGTCAGGATGTTTTAGCCTTCTGTAGTAGTTGCAAGCTGGTAGAGGTCCTTTTACTGTAGTGAGCAGTTCAAGGGAGGCAGTAGGGGTAAGGTTCCTAGAAAGGGGATATAAAGTTAGAACGTAGCTATCTTAATCTCAGTTAGTGCATCATAGGAGCCATAATACAGTCTTGTTGACATGCATAAATCACACTAGTAGATAAATATATGCCCTCAGTTAAACAGTACCCAAAGCAGCGTTTGCATTTAGAAGTGGTTATAAATGCTTTAGCAAAGACATACAAGCTAGCATGGCAATGAGGTCAAGCACTTTGCATTAATTCAGTAGGTTATTTGCAGCAATTCACCAGAAAGGTCACCTTATCAGATCTTATAAACTTCATAGACTTTATAGCCACGTGTGGATGGCCAGACCCTGATAACACACGTAATTCAAAGAGTAGATCTCTTATATGTAATCACTCTTAACATTATTCACACTTAATAGCCAACAAATCCCACAGCTAGCAGTTAAAAAGTCACCCAAAGTACATCTGATAAAGCAATTATAAGCAAGTAAGAAACCCTTACGTTATTAGTTACATACCGCACTAGAGACAAATTCAACCAACTGGGCCCTGGTGCACTGGAGTTTTAAAACATGGCGCCTAGAGTAGTGGAATAAGTAACCTCAGTTCATTGGCTGGAGGGGGACGGGACTCCAGTGATGGATAGGTTGAACTGGATAACAAGATTAGCTAAAAAAGGCACATACAAGGTAGGTGTTTCACTGACGTAATAATAATTTTGGTAGTAGCAAGTCACATATAATGTGGCGCTAGTCTTTTATTTCACTAGCAACTGGTATTCTTTAGTTTTCTTTTGTATTCTTTTAGTTTTCTAATTTTCTGGAAAGTTTAATAGTTTTAAGGGGCTTTGGGGACAGCCAGCCAGTGCTATGGACCTGGTTCAGTTAAGTTAACAGAGTAAGAAATAAATGTTAGATATGGGATATTAATCTTATGCAGCTTAAGGTCTTCAAATCCTCTCTGGTGCTGTTCTAACCAAGCTCATGTAGCATTTTTGTGCGTCAGCTCCCCCAAAGGCACTGTCAACTCATTGAAGTCTGCTATAAACTTGCCTAAATAGTTTACCATACCAAGAAAATATTGCAGAGCCTGAACATTATCCAGTGCTGGCATCACTAGAATGGCTCCTTGCTTGGACGGATCTGGTTGCAAGCCAGTGCTAATAAATAAATGACCTACATATGTAACTTCTGGTAGTCTGAATTTGCACTTCAGAGGATTGAGCTTCAAGTTCACTTCACATGCTCTGTCTAGAACGTTCCTAAGGTTTCTGTCATGCTCTGCTTCACCACTGCCTCCAACCAATAAATCATCTGCTATTATGGCGCAAGGATAATCTGAAAAAATTTGCTCTGTTGCATGCTGAAAGACTTCACTTGTAGAATTTATTCCAAATGGCATCCTGAGGAATCTGTACCTTCCAAATAGGGTACTGAAAGTAGTCAGTAGTGAAGATCTGAGATCAAGCATCACTTGCCAAAATGAACTTTTTGCTTCCAAGACAGAAAAACAATGGCATTTGGTATTAGGGCTGTAACTTCCTTGACTGCACACATAGGATGATGCGGTCTCATTCAGTAAGTTCTGTAACTGGACAAATTACACATTGCTGCACCATTTTATCCAACTGAGCTTTGACTTTATTCTACATAGCTATTGGAAGCTTTCTTGCTGGTCTGACCACTGGACTAACCTCTGGGGCTAACGTTATAGAATACACAACTGGATGTTTGCCTAACTTGTCATCAAAAACATCAGCATACTCTGTGAAAATAGCATGAGTAAAACTGGAACTGAGATGTGCTTATATGATGAACTTCTTTGGTAAAGGAAAGCAGATTCATTATCATACTGTCACAGAGACCCAATAATGATTGCACAGGTCTTCAGAGTACATAGAATAGTAAGCTGTAGCAGCCCTAGCCAAATAATATGAAAGCACTACTGAGCCTTCAGTTTGAATTTCTTCATCTCCGTAAGCAACAAGTTTCGCACAGCTGGCCACATTAAGTTGCTCACCAGCTCTCACCTTAGCAAATGTGTCTGCTGACATAACATTACACTTTGAACCAGTGTCTACTTTGAGCTCGGTGGATTTACCATTGATCTGGACAGTACAAAACACTTCATTCTTTGCAAACAAATTCACTGCATCTCTTTCATCAATTACTGATACACCATCTAAGTAGAAAGTAGAGATGTAGCTCTCTATATGATCAACTTGCTTTTTTAAGTGACCCTTCTTTATAGCTCTGTGAGGTAAACTTGATTTGCAAAACTTTTAAAAATAGTTCCATTTTTTACACTTGTGGCATTGCTGACCAGTACAAAACACTTAATTCTTTGCAAATTTACTGCATATCTTTCATCAATTACTGATACACCATCTACGTAGAAAGTAGAGATGTAGCTCTCTATATGATCAACTTGCTTTTTTAAATGACCCTTCTTTATAGCTCTGTGAGGTAAACTTGATTTGCAAAACTTTTAAAAATGGTTCCATTTTTACACTTGTGGCATTGCTGACCAAATGCTAAGCACTTTTCTCTTTTAGACTCACGATTAGCTCCACAATTGTTACAGTTAACAACAGAGCTTGATTTGGGTTTTGCTGACTCACCCTTGTACTACACTAAGCATATCCTTTTCACTGAACCAGTCTTAGAATTTGCTGCAAAACTATGGGTTTTACCTGCCACACCTGCATGGATTGCAGTTGCCATGTGCTTAGGACTGTATCTGCTAGCCACATTTTGCATACTGTCTACATTTGCTATGGAGCCTGCTGAAGCCATGCTCTTATCACTTGCAAGCATACTTGTGTGCCTTTCTGTAACTTCATGGATTTGACAAATCTGAATAGCTTTACTCAGCATTAAATCACAGTCATGAAGCAAAATCTTTCTCACTGCAGCAGTACCACACACAAGCCTGCCCTTTAATAACTCATCTTTTAAATCACCATACCTACACATTTTAGCTTCGTTTCTCAGGTCAGTAATATAACCTGCAAATGTTTCTCCTAGCTTTTGATCTCTTGTGTGAAATAAATGCCTCTCTTATGTAACATTTGTCTGGGGTTGCACATTTCCCCGAATTTGTGTTTCAAACACTCAAGATCTTCCCCTGATTTAGCCTGTACAACAATATGATAGTTTTCCCCTTCTCCTTCATATACTGTTGGTGCATATATAAATGAATGCTCTCTTTCAATAGCCTCAGACCCAGCTAAGTTTAGCAAAATGAATGCCCTGGTGCATGCATCTTTGTCAGAATAAGCTGCCTGTATACAGATATCGTACTCTTGCTCAAATATTCTCCAATTCTCTGCAATATTCTGATCAAATACAAGTGGTGATGATTTTCTAAATCTGTCTGCCATGTCAACAAACAATAGTAAAACACAATGCAACCCAAGTCCACTTTTAATTATACAAGCATACACACATATATACCAGAACTTTATGCCAGTACTTGCAACTATGCCCAATAGCACAAGCCTCTGAATAACTAAACTTTGCAAAATAAGTCTCCTGGTCTCTTGAAATCCCTGTGCAGTAAGAAATCACATCTTAGTGTAAGAAACATTTCAAAATAACTGCACTGTGCAAATAAATTTGGCAGAAGAATCTCAGAGTAAAATACATTTTAAAGTAACTGCACTTTTCGAATAAACAGTATACAGCACACTGAAACTTTCCCAAAATAGCTGTACTTTGCTAAATAACTCTGTACCGTGCAAATCTGTAATGATGGCACTCTGCAAGTAAACACACCCAGCATAAGAAACTTTTTGAAATGGCTGTATTTTAACTGAACTTTATGAAATAGTTGCACTTTGCACACAATAAACTCTTCAGAATAAATGCACAGTAATAAACACACACTGTAAGCACTTTTACACACTTTGAGATACTTCGAATAACTATAGTTATGCCCTGTATAGCTTCAATCAATGCAAAACAGCAGTTTATGCCAAAACACAGTAACTTGCAAAAGAAATGCAGTCACCTTGCTTTATTTATGCTTAATGTGCCCTTCTTGCCCTTTATTATATTCATTTTGCTCATTTAATCTTTTCTTATGCCCATTATACTTTTCTTGTGTTCATTTTACTTTAAATATGCTTGTTTTACAATTCCAAAGTAATTCCAACACCCTTCTGTGCTTTTCTGATAACCATTTTATCAAATATCTTAATTTTAAACATTTTGTTTAATTAATAAACCTTTTGTGGCTCTCTTTTGCTTAATAATGAATTATGTGCCCTTGTAATGCTCTGTTTTATCTTTTTTTAATAAAATAAATAGTTTGTGCAAGTTTTCATTACCTTTAGTTTGTTTGAGGCCCTTTTTTGTACTTGGTTGACTTCAGTCTCTGGAATCCCAGTTCTGACACCATGTCACTCATATGATCAGGATAAAACAGATAAACATTTGTATGTTCTATTCAAACATCTTTATTATGTACAAACACATCAGGACTGAGGCTTAATAACTTTAACTTAGAAAAAACTATAAAACTAGCTATCACACTCATACATGCCCACTCTCTGGGTGCACTCTCAAAATGGCACTGAAGCTAGCACATGCTTGCTATTTATATGTGCTATCCTTGAAATGCTTCTTAAAGGTACAACATACACACACACACAAACACAACACATACATACATACACACACACACACTATTCTACACACTACAATAAACATGCATTACAGCATTCAAAGATGTATGCTGATTCTTTTTTCATCTTTTTTTTTTCTTCTCATGTCCACAGCTGTCTGATTGCCCATACTAACCCATTTTCCTTCCTTTCTTTTCTCCAGAATCCACAGACACCTAAGTGTGGGTCGTGCTGGGGAATATAGCTACAGAATAACATGGTATAGTGTTTTTCTCCTATCTTTAACATCAAATAAAGCCCGCAAGGCAGGAACTCTGCTATACTCCTCTTAATGACCACCACCTACATATGCCATGCCCACACTTACTAAATCGTCTAAAACCCATCAGGACCCAAAATGTAAAACAACAATAATCCAGCTCCACTATTTTTCTCATACTAGCTGGAGTCCCTAAAGGCTCAGTACTTGGTTCCCTATTTTTCAACACAGTCATTAATACTACTTTTCCCTTGTGTCCACCAACTCAGCCCTTATCCAGTATGCTGAAAATTCAACCACATTTCTGCACATCCAAAGCAATCCCTGAGCTTCTGAACATCACCCAACTCTCCTTCACCTCAAATGAAGCCTGGTTCAAACAGTCCAACCTTGTACTAAACCCTAAGAAAATTAAACTAATGCTATTCACTACCCAAGTCAAACTCTGATGTCATAACTAACTTCCGCCTTCTTTCCTCTAGTGGTACCACCATTAAATATGTTTCCTACACTAAACTGTTACATTTTGTCATAAATGAAAGTCTAAAATTTGACCTCAGTGTCCAACAGGTAGTCAAGAAAGCAAACCAAAAAACAAACTGCTATGCAGGTCAACCTTCTGCTTCACGGAGTGTGCTCACATATACTTGGCAACTGCCTATGTACTTCTGACACACTGATATGCTGCCCCATCTTCACAATTTACTTTCTTCCCGTACTACAAGACTTGAGCAGTGCTAAAATAAAATAGCCAAGTTCGTTACCAATGGAAGCAACAGAACCTACTACAGCATTGCCATAAAGCAATTCAGTTGGCTTACTGCCTCATCAACTATCAACTCAATTTAGCATACAAAATTTTACACATTCCAGATAGCTGCTCATCCATTAAGCATTTCCTTCAATAGTATACTGTTATTCAAAAACTTTGCTCCTCTAACAAACTCCTAATCTATATTACTGCCACTTATAATTCCCATGGTGACTCCCTTTACTCTAGTTATGTTCCTAAAATCTGGGACTCCCTACCTATTTTCATCTAACAAATCAGCAAATGCAACCTCTTCAAATCCTCACTAAAATTAAATTTCCAGAATACCCAGATCAATCAGCGTACCTCTGCCCCTTAGATAAATCTTTTCTGTCTCTGACAACCTCCACTCCATCTAAATTTCATTTTCCCCTGTGCAGTTACATAGTACCTTGCTTTTTAGAAATAACCACTACATGTCTGGTGACTCACCTCTGAGTTCTTCTCACTGTACTCTACCCCTTACGTATTCTCCATTAGCTTCAATCCCTTAAGAAAATCTGTATTTGTTTCCAGAAGATGATATAGTTTACTAGAATGTAATATGCTCTTCTCAATGCTTTCAGAATGTGAAACGCTCTACTGCCATTTGCATTATGTATATATATCATGTTACAGGCTGATACGTTTCCTATAATTACTACTATAATATCAACTATGATTATGCAATATTCCATTATTTTCTTCACCTTATAAACACACATTACACAATACTCTATGTCTGTCTATCCTATTTATTTATATATATATATATATATATATATATATATATATATATATATATATATATATATATATATACACACACTGAGCTGTGTACAGTATATTTGTACGTACATTTGTTCAACTGTATACTGATTGTTACTTTTTGGAAGCTTTACTCCACAGACCTGTGCTGAAAACGGGTTTCCAACTCAGTCAGATTTTCCCTGTAAACATAAGCAAATTAATAATATATATATATATATATATATATATATATGTGTGTGTGTGTGTGTGCATGTTTGAACAAATAACTAAGATGTATTTAAACATTCAATAGTGGTTGAAGGAGTAAATGACACCATGTTTAGAAGAAAATAATGTATTAATTGCCAGGAAATTATAATGTCTCAACTGCAGATAGCAAGGTAATAGGCTGAAGAAATGCAAGAGATAAGTATATTTTTCACATGAATTGCAAAATAGCTGGCAGCTCGTTTTAGGATGTCAATGAATCATAACCTGAGAGAGTAAGTGTTTTTTTTTTCTTTTTTATATACACTGAATCACCAAAAAGCCTGAAAAGGCAAAAAATCTACAGCTTCTTAATTACTGATCCTGTCAAAATTCGTATGTTTTTAAGACCTGGGGCAGCATCAGTTTTCAGATTCAAATGCTCAGCTTTTTTTCTAAACTGGCTTTTTACACACTGCTTCACACCCCATCTAACACAGCTCATTTAATTTTGCAAATGTACACAAGGAATAGTAAACATTCCAAATAGGAAGGGCTAAAAGAAATCATTGTTTACACTTGCAATTGTGACTTAAGGTTGCATAGAGTGTGTTTTCTGTTACTAGCTGGGTTGAGGAATTTTCAAGGAAAAACATATTTGATTTGAATTATTAGAGAGCTGAAACTGAAGAAATAAATTAGATGGTGTGTGTGTGTGTGGGGGGGGGGGGTATGGGTGTGTGTGAGATGGAGGTCTATAACTTTTTCTTGCACAAGTCATGGATCCAATGTTTATTTTACATGACTGATTCTTTTTTGACCATGCAAGTGACACTGTGAGTGGAAGTTGTCACGAGTAAGTATGCTGGCTGGTATTCATTTTACTGCCTGTCTGTTTGCATTAGGTAAGCAAACAATGCATCTGCTATCTGGTCAGATAACTGTACTCAGTTTTGCCATATTTCCAGGGGATTCTTATTAAAAGCAAAGGCCATGGACTGCAACATTCTTTTTTACAGAAATCCTTTTAACAAATGTTTCTTTGAGTAACCAAATTAAAGACTCAGGCTGGGTCCCAGAAAGGGTTATGACAAGTGCAAAGCCTTAGCATGGCTGTTTTTCCACTTGAAGTCAACCTTTCTGATTCTTAGACCTCAGTAGTGGAGAGGTTTCCCCTCTAGCAGAGGTCTCAGAGCAGAGGACAGTCTTGGTGGTAGAGATGCATGTTAATGTGACAATCCATGGGAGCAGCTAATGATAATTTAACATTGTACTCTCCCCCAGAAATGCCAGCAGCTCTTGATTTACACTGCCATGAGAGTCAGAAATCACACAGTAGTGTAAAAATCCCACTGCTGGAAGAAACAGTTAACACCATCAAAGGACAGTGGTCATTAATTCACTCTTATGCAAGCAGTTATGATGCAGGTAAGTTCAGCGAAAACGAGCAAAGAAGGGGTGTGTTAGTGTATGGATGTGTGCATGTCTGTAAAGGCATGAATGTGTGTGTGTGTGTGTGTGTGTGTCTCTGCCTGGATGATCACATGGGAGGGTTAGGTAGGAATTCAAGAGTCTGCATGAATGAATGTGTGTGATTGTTCCTCTGACTGTGATATCGAATGGGAGGGTTTCTTTGTCGATGAGTGAATGTGGTGTGTGGGAAGGTGTCTAGAGATGTGTTTGTGTGTTAGGGGAGGTGCTTTTGTCAATGGGATGCATGGACCACCAGGGAAAACACTGGAGCAGTTAGGTCTGACCGCACTAATGCTGGCTGGAGTGTGAGTCAGAGACATGCTAGTAATGAGGTCTTTCTCATTTCTGCCATAGCTGTTTCTGAACTGCATATTCTCACTGTTACAGAAATTGACCTTCCTGCAGCTGGAATGTTTCTGAATCCAGGGGAATGTTAATGTTTCATTATCTAAAGTAGATTATTTCATTTTTTTGCTTTTTTAACTTGACATTCTCTTTCAGAAGAATAATGTCTTGACAAGACTGATCCTGACAGTACACAATTTATGTTGAGAAAACTGTAAAATTAGACTACAGTCAGTAAAATGATAGCAATACTAGGAATAAAAAAATGTTTTACAAATGCTGTGTAATGAGGTATCTAATGTGTGTTCTTTGTATGTTTTTCTTGGTGCATACTTAATAGTGGGGGGCTGCTGATGACATTAATAACTGGGTAAAAAAAAAAGCAGAATCAGGTTAAAAAATTCTGTAAAAGTCACACGAAGCCCAGTTGTATGTGCTTTTTTAAGTCGATGTTTAAATGGAGTTTGCCCCGTTTGTTTTAATAATGTTCTTCACATTTTTTGTAATATGTATGAATAAAATTTTGGTGTTCTAATTTTAAGTGTTAAAGTTATAGGTTAATGGTGTTGAAAGACCTTACATTCCAGTGTGGAGGTGTTAGTCTAGTGAAAGTCATGTCCGTTACAGTTTATAGAGAGATGTTTATTGATTATGTCATGTACTAAACAATTTTTGAAACCATATAAAATGGAGCTTTGCCCCTTCATGTAGAGGTTACCAGCAGTAATTTAAAGAGCTAGCCTACCAATAATAGGAAATTCACCCCGGGGATCACTTCTGTGGTTCTGCTTGACATGGGCACAGGAAAATAATTTTCTTGGGTGGCGAAAGCCAGGGTACCTTTTTGGCTAGGCTTGTATAGGCCCTAGGGCCAATAGCCTAGTACCTACCTATGAACCAATGCGCAGGACAGGTCTCATCTGTGACACAAGCAAGTCAGGTCTCACTCAAATGGCTGCTAAATGGGAAGTGGGTAAGAATGAGCAGATCTTTTTGGTTTCTTTCTCTTGGGGCTGGATTTCCTTCTGTTTGACTAAAACACACCTGTGAAGGATCAGTGCTCCAGCCCAGGCAGACAAAATGACAGACAGATCAGGAACAGATTGTCCACAGCAGATGCACAGCAGATGGTGTGCCTATGAAAGCATGTCTACATGAACCACACGCCACATGTGTGGGGGGGGGGAGCAAGCCCACGGAATAGCCACCTAAATATCAAGATGGCACAGTTCTGGGATGCCCATATCGCCATTTCATCTTGGTTCTAGAGGATAAGGAAGGGAACCAAGAAATGAATGATGGCAGAGATTCCAGCCCCCCCCCCCCAAAAAAAAGCTGAAAAAGTCAAACAGAACCACTGTATGCATACTACAAGGCCCTAAAATGTTTTCTGATACAAATGAGAAAACTGTCTGAAGAAGAGCTTTCATTGCGACAGAATATATTAAAATGAACAACTTTTGTGAATGGGAACATGGTGTGAAATCGATAAATCCCATAACTGCTACAGATTCCCACTATCCCAAGCCTACAGAGGGTGCAAGGATCAAAGTGGTGGGTCAAGATTCATATCTCCTCAGCACACCTCTGACATTTATTTATTTATTTATTTACATTTGTTGACTGGGAAAGTCTGACTGGATGCAGGTCCATTTTCAGTGGAGGCCTGGGGAGAAAAGCTCCACAATTAAACTATTACAGACATAGTTACAGATGAAGAATCCTAGCATTTAAAATATTACAAACATAGTTACAGATGAATAACATAGTACATTCAGTAGATAACTAGCATCTGTTCCATCCACGAAGTCATAGCAGATATTAACAATTGCTATAATAAGAACTTACTGCCGTATAATAAGTAGATAGGCATGGAAGTATCAGAGCTTGCTGTAATCAAAGGTAGTTTGTGGGGTGGAAGAGAGGTAGAGGGTAGATGGAGTGGGAGAAGTTAGAGGGCAGAGTTACAAGGGCATAGCCAACATGTTTTTAGGTGCAGTTTAAGTAAAGCTTTGAAGTGGGTGCATGATGGTACAGAGGTTATTGTGTGTGTGGGGGTGTTCCATAATTTGGCTATAGCGCTGCAGAATAGTGCTTCTCCAGCAGCGTTATTGGCTCTAGGAACCTGTAATTGATTTTTGTTGCTGGATCGTAGTGGTCTGGTGGCGAGATAGGGTTGGAGTAGATTCTGGAGGGATGGGACCTTTAGAGGATGGTTTACTAGTTTGTGGGACATCACCATGAAAGGAATATACAATATTCAGATTTATCAGTGCATGCAACACATTGTGGTATGCTATTCTCTAATATTTCAGCAATCAGTAAAGGGTCTGGCCAAATAATCCACTGACAATGCATGCACCACAGCAGCCTCCCCCAATCCTGACCCTCACATGGCACACATGTGGCAGCTACTCCCAACCCCTATCCTGCCCCAGCAGTAACTGAAACTGTTTCCACATAAACTGACAATGCATAGCAACTACTGGTTGTGTGCTTGCTTCCCATCCAATTTATTAGAGATCAGAATCTACCCACCACAGCAGTCAGTGATCTGAGTTTGTTGGCAGCCTTCCTGCATCAGGGACTAGAGTCCTAGTCATTCTCACTCTGTGAGTGTTCAGTGCCTCTGGTTCCCTACCCACCAGTAATGACTAGTGTTCTCTGCTTAGCTCCAACTCCCATCTGTAAACTATTACAAAGTTGTGCATGCCAGTCGCCACATATCAGTGATCAGTGCCAAAGCATCCTCTACTCCACCCACTGCCCTGCTGTTTATTGACCACACTGTCCTTCCAATTCAGCAACCCATTCAGCTCTTCTATTACCCCCCACACAGAAATGGATTGTATTTCAGCCCTTCTATTACTGCATACCCAGAAATGGGAGGCTGAGAAAAGCAAAGCTGTCTATGAATGATCTAATTACCTTGCACAGAGGAGCCATCGAGAGCATTATCACCAGTAACTGCAATGTATGGTTCGGTGACAGCACAATGGCCGAAAAAGGAAGAAGCTGCAAAGAATAATGAGAACAGCAGAAAAAATCATGGGTACTAGTCTTCCTACCTTACAGGGGCTCTGAGCTGAGATGTAAAAAGAGGTCCCGCAAAATACTGAGTCACACTTCTCATCCAGCATGTGGTCGGTTCACTAAACTTGCTTCTGGAAGAAGGTTATGGAGTATCCGCAGCAGGACCTCCAGATTCATGAACAGTTTTTATCCAACTGCAATAAGACTCATCAATGCAGACATAAATCTGGATGTATCAAAACTATAATAGATTGTTACAGTCTCATTCTTTTTTTTTCATACAGTAATTCTATTTATTTATTTATTGCATGGTAAAATTAATATATTCTCATTTAAGTGCAATTCCAGAGACTTCTTTATGTGCAATATCACCCAAACTCAACTCTTTGTATAGTGTACTTTTCTTTTCATGTGTTCATTATATAGCAGTCAGTGCTGTCCAATGTAATAGTGTATAAGCATAGCTACTTAGATATTTAGTTTTGTATTATGATTATTTTGTTTATTCTTTAATAGCTATCATGTCTGTCTTTTTGTGTTTGTTTTCTCCTGTAAAAGAGCTGACACTCGAAATTTTGTTTAGGTAGCACTTGTGTTTTCTAAATGACAATAAAGTTTCTTTGAATCTTTGAATCACAGGTACATTTGCTGGACAATTGATTTTGCCCTCACTGTGCTGACGTGACGCGCAATGACCCTCTTAATAAAACACATCCCACTGGCATCGTGGAGGGCGGGCATGCTTCACTGGGCAACCTCCCCTTATCCTGCCCTAGCTGCAGTGCCTTCAAGCTCCCACACCCCAGCCTGGGCCTTCATATAAAACCTGCAAGCTGCAGTATGCAATATAGTATGGTTTTCAGGTAGTTAACATTACAACACTGGGCACTTGAGAAAATAAAAAAGGAAATGTCAGTCATGGAAAAAGTTATTACAATTCCAAATGCTGTATTTCTAGAATATAAGTTGCACAAGCACATAATAAAGTCCAGCGCTGACTCTTACAAAGAAAACTCAGACAGATTAAAAATTAAGCTCAAGCAAGATAGAGTGGATTTTTTATATAACTGTTATTTGATCGAAGTACACGCATAAACAGATTCAGTCAAAGAACAAAATGTTATTCTGTAATGGAATTTACCTTGGTCAAGTGCCAACAGCAGTCTCAATAAAGAACTGAAGCTGTCTTAAGTAAATCAGTGTAATGGTTTACTGTAGTCAGTAAAGATGTGTATGTATAATAACAGAAGAGAAATTTACCAACAGATACATTAGGCCTGTTCTTAAGGGCAGAAGAATTGTAGAGGTGGTTAATCATGCAGGTCTGTTCCTACTTCAAAACAGCAATTTTTTTTAAATAATGTTTGCTCTCAGTTAAATGCCTTTCCCCCAGGTTACACATTCAACTGGTGAAGGCAGATTCCCCCATTATCCATGCATAACCATTAAGAACAGCAATGTTCTTAGTTTGTTGGGATTCGTTGTCCAACTCTGTGTCAATCATCCAGCCCTCCATTGGAAATTAGACAGTCCATTCCCCCATCAGCAGGGTCAGTGCCAACTGGGAGGGGCCATCATTCAGACAGTCATCAGGGGTGGTTTGAGGTTTTCTGCTTGGTTTCTCTGTACTTAACTGCAGACACACACACACACACACACACACAAACAAGCTTAGGAGGAGGGTGTGCAATGGGATAATGGCAGAGGGCATTCCATCATTTCTGCAAGGGGCATTTCCTGCAAGCATTATTGCCTCAGCTTCAGATGTACAACTAATGAGCCCCCACATGTGTGTAGCTCCCCACAGAGAGATGAATAGGCTATGCCCCTTCACTCCTAACTCTGCCTGGCTCCTCCAGTGCCAGAGCTGTTCATGGAACCCTGCTCATCTAGGTCACAGTCAGGAGTCAGGCAATGTGAATATATTTATTCCTTCATGGCAGCAGCTACGCCTGACTATGTTTGCTACCAATCATGAATAAGTAGGACGTGACAGGGTCAGAACTGAGAGGATAATGTTAACAGCAACATTTCAGCAAAGGGTGGATGTTTAGGCCTCTTAGCAAATGAAATTGGTTCATTTGCTACACTTTTAGGAGTTCCTACCTTATGATTTCATTTGCCTGACTCTATGAACTGAGTCTGTTAGAAGGTCATATAGCTGGATGACCTAGAGGAGCAGATACAGTGGAAGGTGGTCATCAGTCCATGGGTTGTACCACTTTTACCGCACACACTAATGTACACAAAGGATGATGACAACAACGAACCAACAAAGGTATATAAATGACTAGAAATAGGCTAGTTTATTTCACATTTTGATCAGAAGAACCTGTCTGCAACAACAGTGATTTGGCATTTTGCTGGGCATACTTAACAAGCACCTAGCACATAATGTCAGTAGGAAGTTATGTCTTCCCAATCTTTTATGTTTAACGTTTGTTATAACAGTATTCTTCAGGGTAACAAGAAAGTGAGATATTACTGTTATGTATTAAAGTCATAAGTATATAAGAGTCTGAGATTTTTTGCAAGGAGAAAAAATGGATGGAATTAATTGGGGATTTTGGACATGGGGAGTGGTTTTCCATATGTTAATGCAACATATTTTATGTAAAATTTCTGTTTTTCCCTTTGGTGGTTTACGTTTTGAAGAATTATAGATGCACAGTTGTTGTTTTTCTTTCGCCTTTTCCCGGTTAGGGGTCGCCACAGCGGAACTCCGGTCCGCTAATGATTGGCAGTCGATTTTTATACTGCCGAGGTGCCAGCCCAACCTTCAACGAAGGCACGCCCATTCACACATGTCTTTCAAATGCCACTGGACCATGGGGAGGACATGCAGACTCCACACAGAAGGCGCTCCAGCTGAGAATCGAATGGGGGAACCTCTTGCTGTGAGGCGACAATGCTACCGCTGCACCACAGCGGCTTACTAGATGCACAGTAATGAACCTGAATTTAAAACTTCTTTAACAATTGTATAGTGTTCTCTTTTTGACAACTCTGCCTGGATTTTTTTTTTTAGCATAAGCCACGTGTTTAGTTATTTATGTCAGATGAAATAAAACTCATCTGCATGCAAATTATTTCTTGTGGGTTAACTGTCATACAAATACTGCATTTATGTTGTGGTTGCTTTACATAAAATGTGAATATGGACATTTATTATGTCACCATTTGGCAGCACCTTATTCCAGCTCAGTCTAACAGTCAATTGTCACATTCTAGATGAGGTCCCTGGGATTCAAACGGGGTTACCAAAAGTTAAGCCCTCCCATGAATGCCACCCCCCCTCCCACACTAGAATCATTTCAGATTCACAGATAGGACCATAGTGATTTTACATAGCTGGTAGAATCACCACCATATGCCACAATAATGAGACACTTTAGGGGAGTGGCTAATGCTAATTAGCCACGTGCTCTACTCCAGATTTCTGGTGCTGAACAATACAGAGAATTCATCAGCTACATAAATAAGCACTGTCAGCCATGATAATCAACATTGTTAAAATATTACGGACTCCTATTACAGTCAATAATAGAGACTGATGTAAATATGCTTAGAGAAGTTCATTGGGGAAGTAATTGTGTGTGTGTGTGTGTGTGTGTGTGTGTGTGTGTGTGTGTGTGTGTGTGTGTGTGTGTGTGTGTGTGTGTGTGAGAATATGAATGTTGTTGTATAATTTTGTGTGTGTCTGCATGGGTGGTCATAGTGGGGGTTAGTTAAGGGATCAAGAGTGTAGTGTGTGTGTGTGTGTGTGTGTGTGTGTGTGTGTGTGTGTGTGTGTGTGTGCAAATGAATGAATGGGCAAGTGTGTCCATCAGTGTGCTTGGTGGGTGATGGTCATGTTGACTGAATGTCTCTCTGCAGGTGTGGAGGAGAGTGAATGAAGGAGGTACATCTGCCAATATGATGCATGGGCTGCCGTGAATAAGGGGGCTGGATTTGTCAATGTGATGCACGGGCTGCCATGAATGAAGGGGGTGCATGTGCCAATGTGATGCACGGGCTGCCATGAATGAAGGGGGTGCATGTGCCAATGTGATGCACGGGCTGCCATGAATGAAGGTGGTGCATGTGCCAATGTGATGCATGGGCCGCCATGAATGAAGGGACTGCATGTTCCAATGTAATGCATGGGCTGCCAGTGGAAATTACTGCTTAAAAGTGTTTTTTTTTCCACTGGTGGTAATTACAGATAGTTCAGAGACAAATCAGTCGATAATGAGGTCTAGCTGCTTGCAGCTAAACATGTCTCTGAATCGCATTTACATGACCATGTAAACTGCACCGACCTGTGGTGGACAGTTTATGCGGCCGCAACTCTTGTCTCAGAATCCCAGGAAGAATATATTCGGTCACGGATTATATTCTCTATTACACATGTACTCTCTTTTTCATTTGCTGAAGTTTATTACTGTTAGAATCTTACTGCAGTAACATAGATAATGCCAAGCATGGTCCTCTGAAGTCCTACCATTTTAATGGCTAATAAATAATTAATTTCAGTTTATTAACTAAACTTAAACCTAGATTTTTAACAGTTGAAATATGCAAACACAGTGTTAAAATATTAATAGCAATACTGTAGGTGAGTCAAAAAATAACAGTCATGTAAAGCAATAACAGTTGATGATACCCAAAACAACAATGCTAAATAAACAAGAGACAGAAATACTTTACAGAATAAAAATGCCTTACAGACCCTCTCAAAGCAATACAAGGAAAGCTCATACTTCGACCAATAAGGCAATAAATTCAACAGGTTTGTAGCAGGACAGGACAAAGAATTTAACTTCAAATGCAGCAAAAGAAACTGGTGATTTATAGGGGACACACACTAGATAAGTGAAGAAGCCCGGATAGATGGTAGAGTACTGGCAAATATTTTATGTAGGTATGTCCTGCCATTGCAGGCCTTCACAGGTGAGAAGCATAGGCTTAAATTCAGATCTAAATTCCACCAGAGGCTAATACAGATAATGCAGAAGTGATGTTCTAAATCCAAGATGCAAGGTACCAATAAGTATTTTGCAGATGCATTTGGCACTACCTGATGGTAGCTCTTCTCTCAACTATCAAGCCCCATGTAACCAGCACTGAAATATTCCAGATACAACAAGACTAAACATGCATAAGTACAGAGGAACTGTCTGAAGGAATAAGGTACTTGATTCATGCATTTGTAAAACAGATCAGAGTATTTAAAAGCCAACATCTAGTTCAACACGAGAGATAGTCATCCAAAATTATGTCCAAACCTCACACCTTGAACACAAACTCCAACCTATTACTTTCATAAATAACTGTGGGGCAGTTGAGGGATCTACAGTTGACACAAAGTGTCATAGCTGCTGTTGTACATGGACTGAGCAGAAGACAGTTACTCGTCAAATCAAGGATGCCATCCAAACATCCTCTGAGTAACAGCAGGGAAGACACTTGCTCCTGATGAAGAAGTAGAATGGAGCATTGTCAGCATGCGAGTGGTACTACAAACCTTCTTTTAAATGGCCTGTCTAATTTAAAGCATCTAGAAATAGAAATAAATCCAAAATAGAACCTAGAAAAACTTACAACTGAGAGAGTAACTGGCAGAAGAATTAATAGCAGAACCCATGTCCCTCTTGACATTTCTCCCTGTCTACTAGGCAGATGCAAAGGCTCTCTATTTTATGCTCTAGATGCCCTGGCTGTCTGCACTAAAGACCCTCCTGTCATATTCCTCCCTGCTGTGCTGTCCTGCCTACCAACTCCACCTGCCCTTGTTAATACAACTGCAGTTTGTACTGCTGTACACTATAGACATATGTATGGTGTCGTTCTGGCATGCTCCTTGTTAATTCACATCCCTTTATTCAATTAATGTATTTTATACCAAAACTCACTTTCTGGTTCTCAAGGCTAGCATTTCTTGTGTGAATCTTCACTACTTAAGGTGTACACGTGCACACTGACATATTTTCACACCTGATGGTCTATTGCACCTGTTGTGGCCTACTTTGCTCTACTTATGTCCCCATTCCCCAGCTAACCCTGGGTTGCTTACCTTTATACCTCCCTAACTCTACTCTTTATATTATGTCACTACCTCCAAATGTACATCTACTGTAAGTAAATCTTTATAGTATGCAAATGACTTGTACCCAAGACAAAAAAAAACAAATTCAAACATTTCTAGTTATGAGCAAAACATATAATAATCTCGCACGCACACATGCACACACACACACACACACACACACACACACACACACTTAAATCAAAACCAGTGTAACTGTTGCCATGTCCATTCCTATTTCAACAACAAACCTCATCTAATAAAACCTTCACAACCTCTAAGCACAAATATCTTCACATACAAAGCTAGATACTTAACAGTAAATGAATATCCTCAAATAACAAGCATAAGTTATTGACAGAATTGAACAAATTTCTTTAAAATGTCACACACCCACTTTAGTTAATCTCCTGTTATGTGATGACATTCAACCAAACCCTGGACCTATACATTTAAACACTCAAACAAACCCAAATAAGTCATATTACTGATGTCCCACAAGGTTGAAAATATAGCACATTAACCCCCAAAGTCTCTGTAACAACATAACTGATTTTCATAGCTGGATAGAATAGCACAAATAGTAACAATCACAGAGACTTATACAAAGAATACTCCCACCTGGCAACACAACCATTAGAAAACATGGAATAAATAAAAGAGTAGAAGGAATCTGTATCTTATATAACAGTATCCCACTAAGTAACCCCAAATCCCTATACACACTTTTTACAATGCCAAACTCTTACTGACTTATCAACAGTAAACTTGTATACACAAATGCACATAGCCACATTATACACCCTCCATCACCATCTAGAAACATGAAGAATATACTATCATGCATAACACAAAAGACCAAACGAGTCCTAATTCTGGGCAACATTAAATTAGACTGTCCACCACTCAAATCAGAAAAACCTGGACCAGTAGAAGATGGTAATATCAAGGCATCTGGCTTTACACAACTGGTTAATGAACCAGTCAACTAGCTAGAATTGACAGTCTCAAGAGAAAAAAAAACATCCCTCACTGGATATTAACAACACAGTCTGTCAAAATCCAATTCTTGGGTGTCCTACCTGACACCCTAAGTGACCATCATTCTATCCACACTTTTTGGATACAACAAAAGCCTTCATAAAAGTTAATGTTTGGTTGGGTTCACTCTAAAATAGTTTCAGACATAGACATTTAACAATCAAGTCAGGCAATGCAATTGGACACAATTAAAATGATTTGTTCTTGATGATGCTGTCACCTAGTTTAACCACACCTTTTTGGCAGTGCTCAAATCCATCACCCCATGTGAAGAAAGAAAAGTCAAAGCTAATCTAGTCCCCTAGCTAACCACATGGACAAATCAACAATTACAGAAAAGGACAGAGCATGAGATACTTGGAAAAGTTACTCAACGCCACAAAGAAAACAAGTCTATTTACAACTTACTATTTGTATAATGTTAAAACATATTGCACATACACACACAAAAAAAAACTAAATTAGTTTTATAGCTTACAAACTAACTACAGAAACAATTCTAAGCAATATTGGCATTATATCAATAACCTCTTTAGGCCTGGAAAAATATGCCAAAACCACTGGCACTACAAACATAACATGGCCTGTATTCTCACTAACCACATCATACAGACAGCTAGTTTTACAAACTCAGACAACATCACCCTTCCACAGTACTCCTCTATCACAAGTAACAGATCCTTCAACATACAATTAATAAATGTAACCCAAATTACAGCACAAATTAAAACCAGCCATCACTGTACCTAATCAAATTCCATCAGAATAACTGAAATTGGCAACAGAAGCTATTGCCTATGCAGTCACACATTTTCTTTTCCCAAGGGAATTTCTCACTCTAACTATAAACCAATTGCAATCGTATCCTCTACTTTCAAAAATATTAGAAAAAATGCACCCTGATCCAACTTTTACTTCACATAACACTCAATAATATGCTAGTTAAAACTCAGCATAGGTTCAGGGCTACACATAGTACAAAAACTGCCCTTTTAAGCTTCTTAAACATAATCAAGGTAAACAGAAACAAAGCTTGTCTTGCCACCACAGTATTCCTTGCTCTTTCTAAAGTCTTTAATTCAGTGTCGTACCCCCTTCTCCCCTAAAAGCTTGCCAAAATGGACCTCAGCAAAACAATTAAAAATAAATTAAAAAAAATTCCTTCTCATCACTGAAACAACTCGCATTAGGATACGGCAAGGATCCATCCTAAAACCACTTCTACTTAATGTTTCCCGTTAATTACATTACTAAATTTCAATACACTTTACAAGAAAACGTCTATAACCTGGAAAAATGGCTCAGTGAGTCACACTTTCTACACAATTTCCAAACAACGAAAATAAAGGTTTTGGCCCTTATTCCTTTTACTCAGATTCAAATCTTCCTCATTAAACAATACATATACATGTCAGACAAAAAGTTTCTTGGAGTATTATAGCTCAAAAACTGTTTTTTGACTAACATACAGATTATGTTACATCAAAAACAAACAGAAAACTCAGTCTTCTTTATAAATCCAAATCCTGCTTAATAAATGAAGCCCTCCTTGGCACAACATAGACTCTTCTTCTACCTACCCTACGTATTCATCCCATAACCTAAGTACCCTGCACAAAACGCACCTCACTACGTTAGACTGCATCTACCAAAAAAAACTGACAAATTTGCCACTACCAAACAGAATCCACCATCAAGCACTACAAAATATCAGCTGGCTAATATTAAAAATGTGAGTACCTTGGCTTAACTCAAGACCCTAAAGAACATCTTTACATTTCTAAAATAATACATAAATAAAAGCCAGCAAGAATTTTATGTCAGAACCTAAATCTCCTAGAGATATTTAAATCTCACAACCTACATGAACATTCATTTTACTAAATCTATGTAGCTAAAATATGGAACACTATACAAGCAGGACCTATGAAATTGACCAAATCATAATGCATTGCTAATAACACATTTCTAAGCAAGCTGAAGATATACATTACATCCACCTGGATATGCAAGTACGTTTGATCTCTCACCTTTAACCCCGCCTCTTCTTCCATCACTCTTCACCCCCATTATTAATTAACCCTTTTACATTGTTTGCTTATCTTTATAATATTTCCCTTGTTTTGTCTGGTTTAATAAACCCTTACCTACATCTACCTCCTCATGCTTCACTTACATGGTCACTCATTGTCTTCAACACAGATATTGGTCCTGTGTACAGATCAGATAAGACTGTGCTTTTATACAAGTTTTCTTTTGAATTATTCATATTACATCTCTTTATTACTCTGTACAAAAATATATAAAAACATTTCTCTAAAGCTTTTCTCCTTGGGCCCCCCCCCCCTAAAAATGAGCTATAGCTCAGTCAGAGTATCCTTACTAATAAAGGAAATAAATAAACAATGATAAATAATAAATAAACCACCTTCTGAATATGTCCAGACAGGTAAGAGGTAAACCATCAGAATACCCTAGAGGAGACTCTGAAAAAGGTCAATGGTCATCCCTAAAAGGCTATGTGATCTACACTGCTGAACACAGCCAAGGTATGAAGGAAGACCAGTAGTGAAAAAAACACTGATGTTTGACGACAAAGATATCATTTTTATGCAAATGGGACGATCTTAATGCTGGACTTTTTCTGAAACCAGACTGAAATGGGTATAAAAGATCAGTGGGAGTTAAACAGAATTCCAGTTGCATTATAACCCCTTACTCACAAAAAGAAGATATGAGACTGGTTGATAATTCTCAAGGCACTTTAAGTCGAACTATGGTTACTTAATAATGGGCACAATGATAGCCTTTTAGTGTCTTTTTGTTCACTGTAAATTAGCTATAAATAATTTGTTCACAGAAGATGACACAACATTAAGTAGTAGGAATGAATGTACATGTAATACACTTGACAGGATACCGAGTGACTGCCAGTGTCATTTTAGTCCTGTAACACGTATGAAAGGTAGTGCAGCGACTGCCAGTGTCATTTTAGTCCTGTAACACGTATGAAAGGTAGTGCAGCGACTGCCAATGTCATTTTAGTCCTGTAACACGTATGAAAGGTAGTGCAGCGATTGCCAGTGTCATTTTAGTCCTGTAACACGTATGAAAGGTAGTGCAGCGACTGCCAATGTCATTTTAGTCCTGTAACACGTATGAAAGGTAGTGCAGCGACTGCCAGTGTCATTTTAGTCCTGTAACACGTATGAAAGGTAGTGCAGCGACTGCCAATGTCATTTTAGTCCTGTAACACGTATGAAAGGTAGTGCAGCGACTGCCAATGTCATTTTAGTCCTGTAACACGTATGAAAGGTAGTGCAGCGACTGCCAGTGTCATTTTAGTCCTGTAACACGTATGAAAGGTAGTGCAGCGACTGCCAATGTCATTTTAGTCCTGTAACACGTATGAAAGGTAGTGCAGCGACTGCCAGTGTCATTTTAGTCCTGTAACACGTATGAAAGGTAGTGCAGCGACTGCCAGTGTCATTTTAGCCCTGTAACACGTATGAAAGGTAGTGCAGTGACTGCCAGTGTCATTTTAGTCCTGTAACACGTATGAAAGGTAGTGCAGCAGCAACTAATCAAGTTAGAAGTAAAATTAGCAATGTTTGGATATAAACAAAATATACAAGAGGACAGGGCCTGCAGAAAGAATCTGTGTATCACTGGAGTACCAGAGACAAAAGAGGGGATGAACTGTATTGTATTTTGTAAAGGACAAATTGGCAGATTGGACTAGCCTGCAGGGTAACAGTATTAAGTCTCAAAATGCATACTAAGAATGCTGACCAAAACCAGTCATTACAGCTTGGCATCCTTTCCGTATTTTGATATGATTTGAGATTTGGTACTTAACCCATTTATTCCAATAGAGCTCAGGAAGTTTTCACTGTAACTTCCAAATGGACAGAGCCTATCCCTTTTGACAGAATCAAATTATGTTCTCACACATTTTCATATCTCTGGAACCATAGCAGTTCTGAAAGAAGTATAAATGGCAAACTCTTCAGCAAAAACTATTTTTACAGTAGTAGTATTTGTTAGGTTCTATGTCTTAAACCAAATTTTTTAAGTCACAGTAAACTCGGTTACATTTGTAATATTTTATAAAAAACTTACAATATCTCTGCAACCACTCAGGTTACACACATACTGTCAGCAACATTTTATTCATCTAGTTGAGAGCTTTCATATGAGGCTAAGAAATTCTGTTTGTGTCACCTGGTTGTTGAGATATTTAGAAAAATGTGAAAATTATATCCTTTTAAACTAGTAGCATAAAAACAAGAATTAATATCTATTTACCTGTACTAGGCAAAGGTCAAATATTAATGCAGTTGTGTTTGCCATTATGAAAGCTTTAAGATAAAATCTTTTAAAACCTTCTACATAGTATGGTTTTGGAATTAGTGATGCAAATATGGACAAGCAATATTTGAGACCTACAGGCATCCATAGGAGTTAACTTCAGATGCACATTGAGGAGTCACTCGGATGTAATGAGTTAAAAGGAGACATTTTGTCTTTGCTTTGGAAGTCAAGCAAATGTTGTTTTAAGAAGCCTTAGAGTATGAGCAATATGTAGAGTAAACCCTGACTGGAGAACGAATGTTCTCCTGCAGGCTGTTAATGTACAGGAACGCCCACTGAAAAATAAGTCCACCAATTCACAACAGAATATCAGGATGCCATGAAGCGCATACAGTTAATACAAATATTCACCATTATTTTTCATTCCATAAGCAGCGCCTTGCTGTTTAGCTAGTATAAAATTAAAATAAAAACTAAGCAGCATAAAAAAAAAAAAAGAAACGCGTGTGTGTGTGTGTGTGTGTGTGTGTGTGTGTGTGTGTGTGTGTGTGTGTGTGTGCATTTTTTCTGTCCTTCCATTTGCACATGTGAGTGCACATGGGTATGAGGGTGTGAGCGATAGTGATTCAGAGAGAAAAGACGAGACAGCTCTGACTGCAATAGCCATTTTGCTGGCATGGATTTTTTAAACATTAAGAGCTATGTAACTCTTAATGTCTTTCATTATTTACTGAATGTAGAATCAGTAACTTAAAAAAAATCAATCTGCAACTAAACTATAGGCAGTGAAGGGGTGGAGCAAATAATACCAATGACTTCCATTCTACTTTTAATTTATTTATTTAGTTAGTTACATTTGCTCACAAGGAGACTTCTGAAATTGTGTTTATACATAACACAGGGGCTCCTGAGTGCTGAGTGCTGTGTGTGTGTGTGTGTTCACATCTATGTATAATTGTGCATGTCTGTATGTGCATGTCATATATATATATATATATATATATATATATATATATATATATATATATATATATATATATATTTTAGTGTTATTATTATTATAAACAGTAAACAAATACAAAACAATTCAATTAATTCTCCAAGAGCAATAATGCCATCCAGGGTGTGATTGCAGAAATAATACTCTTTCAGGGGTGTAGAGGCCCTCTGCCTACAACATCTGGCCTCAGAACACCACTGGGCATGTTAGTTCCACAATAACACGCACACTGTCGTGCATTATTGCTTGTATAGAATGCATAGCTCTCCACTGTTGTAAGGATAGATCTCTTGGAATGTAAGTAATAATGGAAGGTGGTCTGTCTTCACTGTATATTGTGCTTGTCCATAAGCTGAACAACCAGTCAGGCTCCTCATGTAAGAGGACAAATTGGAAAATGTAAGTGGTTATATTAAAACCTTAATACTCACAAACTGATTTGCCATCTCATTTACCAAAGGATGTGGGAGAACTGACTTCTGGCATGACAGATAAACAGGGGTGCCAAGGCTTTTCAACAGTGTAAATATAAATATGGAGAAGAAGGCTCCATGAAGATATTGATCAGCTGCCTGACCTGTCCAATGTAACAGATGGAAAGCTGTAGATACAGACAATGTGAGCCTTAACCCATTGAATGCTGGACAGTTATGATTACCATGGTGTTGCTCAGAGAGCTTGTGCATTGTCACTCTCCCATAGTTCAAAGTGATAAAAAATTACAATAAGTTGCACAAACTGTTAACTAGTGCAATGTGAGATACAATTGCAAAATAACTGAATTATCTATGTAAAGAAATAAATTGTATTAGCAGTAGATTCAGACTTAAGTTGAAATCTATGTATTATAAACATAAAGGAAACACTGCAAAACTATCCAGAGTGTAATTTGTGTACTGAAATTTTCTACTCTTTCAATAAGATCAGTCATAGAACCATTTTGATACAGTAATACATATCAATTTATTGTATGCAGGGACTACTTCTGTTATATTTTGATAGGTTATAATGTTTCAGTAACAAATGTTTTAAAACCAAAGTCATGGAAGGTTACCAACTTACTATTGTGAAGTTTCTATGCTTGTGGTGATTATGAAGGCTTTTCTGAGTGTTTATTGGTGGTGCTCTAATGTGGTTTGCTTTAAGAATGGTTGCCATTAGATCTAATGGAGCCTGACAACGTGAAAGTTTTGCTAGGAATATGTATAACTGGCAAATAGTGGTGCCAATGCATTGCCAGATAACAGCAGGCAGCTAGACTTTTTGTTGTGTTAAAAGTAATTCAGTCACTAAATGCTGAAGCTTCATTCCAGAACTCTTATGAAATTAAGCAAATGATATAAAAGAACATGGACGTATATACTATGTATATTAAGATAAAGGCAGGCTTCAAACAAGATGTACAGTGGATAGCTGACGGAAAGCTATAGGATGCCTAGTAACATTTATTCTGGAAAAGTGGTAAGAAATTAATACTGTAACACCATGTTTTTACTTGGGATTCTATTTTGCCAACTGTCTGAAAGTGCCCAAAAAATTTAGTGGAAGGCAAGATATATTATGGGCTTCTGTGACACTAAAGATTTTATAGAATTTGTTGAAGTCAATTCTGTAATGACACAGGTAAGGTTTAGGGAAATAGAAAGGACTGTCTGGAGATATTGTTATGCACGGATAATACTCATAATACAAGTACAGCGTATATCCATGTGCCAGGTAATGGGATTGTATATGGTACAAAAAATATATATAATTGCCTTGATAGGAATGTTTTTCTATAGTTATAGTATTGTGAATATATTGTTTAGATTTGAACTGTATTCACTAAAAGAACAGCAGAGTATCTAAGCTGTTTCTCATGTCTGGGTGAAACTAGCAGAGTTGCTTGGATACAATGACCGTATGGTGTAAGCTGGCCTAGTGGGCAAAGCCAGAGAAACAAAAATGGCAAATGCAAAAGGGAAGGGTCAAACAGTAGTTTATTTTGAGGAGATAATAAGAAGTTATGTACCTACCATAACGTTCCATGTTAGTTGTCTTCTTCTCGCCTTCTTTCTTGCTGGATGGGTTCGGAGCCGATCCTCGGCTCCGACTCGGCCAATACTAAAGCTCGAGAGCTACTTCCACTGGAACGAGGCTCCCCATATCCCACAATGCTAGGCGGTAACTCCTCAGATCTCATTTGAAAGCTAGGCCAAGCAAGAAAAAGGTCCCCATAATATGGAGAAGGGTAATCCACCTCTATAGGGCTGAATGTAAGGTGACTTAAACCTAGCAGAGGTATATAGAGGTGGTAAAACAGTGGGAGAAAGATCAAAGTGGTCACAATTTATCTCCTCTAGGTCTGTCCAGGCTAGGGGGATGGAGGGTGGGATGCAAGAAAGAAGGTGAGAAGAAGACAACTAACATGGAACGTTATGGTAGGTACATAACTTCTTAATGTTAAGTTGTCTATCTCGCCTTCATTCTTGCTGGATGGGACCGCGTCCCTAGCACCTTGTCCCGGGCGGCCTATCGGAACAGACTCTTGAGGACAGTGGAACCAAAGTTGGCACGGTCTCTGGAGGCTATGTCCAAATTGTAATGAGAAATGAAGGTATGAGGTGAGGCCCAAGTTGCTGCTGAACAAATAGAGTCAATAGGAAGCCTATCCTGAAAGGCTATGGAAGTGGCTAATGCCCTTGTAGAGTGAGCTCTAGGCTTAGAGGACAATTGTTGGTGTCTGATCTCATGAACATAGGTAATCGTAGAAGTAAGCCATCTCGAAAGTGACACTTTAGAGACTGGAAGACCCATCTTGCCTTCCGCATAGGACACAAACAGCTGGTCTGTTTTTCTGAACTGTTTAGTCCTGTCTAAATAATACCTTAGTTGGCGATGAACATCTAAAGAGTGCAATTTTTGTTCTGACCTGTTGCTATAATTGGGGGAAAAAACTGGAAGATCAATATTTTGATTCAGGTTTGTTTGAGAGGCCACTTTAGGCAAAAAAGATGGATTGGTACGCAAGGAAACTCTATCTTTGTGAAAAATCAGATACGGAGGACAACAGCATAGAGTTCCGAAACCCTTCTAGCCGAACTGATGGCTATTAGAAAAAGCATTTTCCAAGACAGCGACTTCATAGAACATGAAGCTGCAGGTTCAAAGGGGGGGGGGGGTAGAATCAAAGATGCTAAAACCAAGTTCAGATCCCATGGAGGAGGTGGATCCTTGACAGAGGGCTTAAGAAGAAAAACTCCCTTGAGAAAGGCTTTAGAGAGTTTGTGGGACATGACAGAAGACTCTGACACTCCCACATGAAAATTAGATATAGCCGCCAGTTGAACTCTGATAGTAGAAGGAGAGGAACCTGCTTGGAAAAGTTCAGCTAGGAAATCAAGAATGAACTGAATAGGAGCAGTAAAGGGGTCTATTTTCTTGGACACTGCCCATAAAGAGAAACGTTTCCATTTGCTGCTATAAATCTTCCGGGTAGAAGACTTATGAGAAGCTATCAGAATATCTCTAACTGAGTGAGATATTAAGGGAAGCCTGGCTAAGTTTGGAATTGGAGGAACCACGCTGTGAGGTTCAAGGAGGGAAGGGATTGGTGCAGTTGACCCAATTGATGGATCAAGAGATCTGGAACTGGGTCCAGATGCCATGGTTGCGCCAAAAGGTAACGATGAAGAAAGGGAAACCAAACTTGTCGAGGCCAATAAGGGGCAATGAGGATCATTAATGCCTTCAGAGCAATGGCTTTCCGAATCAGCTGAGGTATCAGTGGGAAGGGGGGAAAGGCATATAGGAGCCCCGGAGGCCAATCGTGAGCTAGAGCGTCTCTGACCTGGTAGGGGCAAGAGGGTGAAGAACTCGGTACACTTGCTGTTTTGCGGAGTGGCAAAAAGATCGCAGCAAGGATGGCCCCAAGTTCGAAAAACTTCTTCCAATACTGATTTCTTCAGAGATCACTCGTGAGGCATGAGGATTGCTCTGCTCAATCTGTCTGCTATCACATTGGACTTGCCGGGAATGTGTGTTACTATCAGGAAGCACTGAGAAGAGATCGCCCATTGCCACAGTCTGAGTGCTTCTCGACATAAGGGGTAAGATTTGGTTCCACCTTGTTTGTTGATGTACCACACTACGGACATATTGTCCGTCTGAATTGCTATAGTTCCCTTGGGAAGAGAGTCTTGAAGGGTTTGCAATGCTAGAAGCACTGCTCTCATCTCTAGAACATTTATGTGCAAGTGGCACTCAATCGGCTGCCACGTGCCCTGGACTGTCCTGCCCTGGTAATGCCCCCCCACCCTATCAGGGAGGTGTCCGTTGTCAGAGTTGCAGCCGGGGGTGGGGGGTGAAGGGTCTGCCTAGAAGAAGTTGGGGGGAGGTAACCCACCATAGAAAATGATTCCTGCATGACTGAGTTATGCTGATAGTGTGGGACATTGGTAGAAGTTGAAAGGACCACTGAGTGAAAAGCATCCACTGTAGAATCCTCATGTAATAGCGGGCTAAGGGGAGGAGAGGAATAGCCGCCGCCATAATCCCTAGGACTTTCAAAACCAGTCTGACCTTGACCTTGTTCTGTCGTAAGAGAAGGGAAACCTGCTTGTGAATGTCTGCTACTCTTTGTTCTGTGAGTCTGGCTGACAGACTGACTGTATCTAATCTTGCGCCTATAAAAATAATAGACTGACAAGGCGACAAGACAGACTTTTCATAATTTACAGAGATGCCTAGAGTCTGACAGGTTCATAAAGTGTAGTCTCTGGCTAAAAGAAGTAGATGCCTGGTGGTGACAGTCAGAAGCCAGTCGTCTAAGTACGGAAACACCTGGAATCCCTGGCCCCTCAAATGAGCGGCGACCACTGCCATGCATTTGGTGAACACTCAGGGGGCTGTAGTGAGACCAAAGGGCAGGGCTCTGAACTGAAAATGGCTGGCCCCTAGCCTGAAGCGGAGAAATCTCCTGGATCGCCTGTTCACTTTGATGTGATAGTACGTATCCTGGAGATCTATAAAGCACATCCAGTTGTCCTGGCCCAGAAGTGGGCAGGATGGACTGTAGCGTGACCATCCGAAATTTCGTTTTCTTGACAAACTTGTTCAAGTTGCTGAGATCCAAAATGGGTCTCCAGTCCCCTGTTTTTTTTGGAACCAAAAAGAATTTGGAGTAAATTCCGGATCCTTGTTGGTCTGCTGGAACTGGTTGAATGGCTCTTTTTGCTAGCAGCTTTGAAATTTCTAGTGCTGCTTGTTCCCTTTGACTGGGTGGAACATCAGGAAGGGATTTTCCGGACTGTTTTGGAATGCGAATAAAAGGGATTCTGTAGCCTTCGGATATGATAGACTGTACCCACTTGTCTTGAGTAAGGGTGAGCCAGGCTTTTGGGTACAGAGATAATCTTCCCCCGACTGCCTCCAAAGGTAGACAGTCGGGCAACCCCTCAGGGGTGCTGAAAGGGTTTGTCAGAGAAAGTTTCTCGACTACCCTGATTCTGCGGGCCCCCTCTGCCTCTAGGACGGCGTCTATTATTATTGTTCCCCCCTCTGCCTCTAGGGGGAAAATGACTCTGTGCGTCCGGTAAGACTCCCTGTGGTTGTTTGCGGTACCACATCTTCCCCCCCTTCTGACCTTTGGGGTAAGGCCTAGAAGGGGTAGAAAAACGGACTCCGACGGCAGAAAGAGTCTTACCTTCTACCTCGCACCTTGTCAGAGTATCCTTCACTTGTGGACCAAAGAAGGATGATCCATCAAAAGGGGAGTCAGTGAAAGACGCCTTGAAAGGGTCCGCAAAGCTACATAGCCACATCCAGGCATGGCGACGTAAAGCCACCCCTGTACCTGCGGCTCTGCTCGCTCCATCAGCCGCATACGAAATCAGGCGCATGGAGGAGTTAACCACTGAATTAAGGGTAGCCATCTGGGAGTTCATCCTATCTTGAAACCCCGCAGCTGATGGGTCCTTCAACACATCACTCATTTCCTTGAGCAAGTCCCTCTGTAGACAAGTGAAATGACACAGGTAATTCAGCAAACGCATGGAAAAAGTCGCTGATGAAAACATCCGCTTACCGTACCTGTCCATGGTCCTAGATTCCTTATTAGGAGGATGGACAGGCACCGAAGGATCCGCTAATTCCTTCTTGGTGGCAGCAGCCACCACCATGGCATCCACAGAGACACCTTTGGACAAAAACTCCTTGTCTTTGGGGGCAGTGATAAATTTGGCCGGCCTCCTAGGGGTGGGTTCCACTGAGTCAGGAGCCGTCCAAGCCTTCCTCGCAACCACTTCCATTAGTGGGTCAAAGGGAGGGGACACCCAGGAGGTGGAAGGTCAAGAACCAAATGCCTCAAGGTACACTGATTCGTCCTCTGAAGGGCTAAGGGCTGGCCAATTCCCCCTCTGCTTCAGGATTTCCAGTATGTCTGCAAAGGAGACATCTTCAGAGGGGGAACGGGGAGAACCCTCAGAATCTTCCAAATCAGTGTCAGAGGTGACAGACTCGGGAGAGTCAATGTGCTTCCTCTTGCACTGTCTCTTCCTAGGGGGTTCCTCCACCAGATCAGGGGAGGCCTCGGAAGAGGAGGAAATTCCCACTGGGGAAACTTGAGGCGCAGATTCTCTGCAGTCCGAAGCAAGGGGGTGAGAAGAAATCACCGCAGGCACTGTAGAGGGAGGAGCTGTCTGAGCCGACTGTGGAGTAGAACCAGGTTCTAACACGCTCTGCATGACCTCAAAGGCACCCCTATCAGGCAGGGCCAGAGGTCTCCGCTCTGAAGAGCTGAAAACCTCCCCCGGCACCGACAAGGATGGCTCCGAAGCCAATGTTGGAGCCGAACTAACCAGCGCCGAAGCACCGAGAGGGAGAGCGGGGTCGGACAAGGGTCCGATG
Source organism: Protopterus annectens (assembly GCF_019279795.1). Classification (NCBI taxonomy): domain Eukaryota; kingdom Metazoa; phylum Chordata; order Ceratodontiformes; family Protopteridae; genus Protopterus; species Protopterus annectens. Next base: position 885,613,411 of record NC_056743.1, on the reverse strand, counting down.
CCACTCGCCCCTTTGGAGCCGACGAGGGAAGTCCGGCACTGAGATCCCTCCAAGGAGGAGATCGGAGCAGACGACGGCACCAAAAAGAAAGGTATCGGTTCCGACGCTCCCACAGTCTCGGCTCCGAGCAGCACTAGCTCCGAACTCGATAGAGTCGGAGGAGGAATACCTAATGGAACAGGGGCAGCCATTGATTGTTGAGTCGGGCTGTGTAACATCTGGGCCAGTGCCTCGGACGTAAGAAGTCTACTCACCACCCTCTGCAAATCGTGGTCCAAAAGTCTAGAGGACCTAGAGGAGTGTGACCTATGGCTCTGTTCAGACAAGAGCGGTGAGGCTGGAGCCGAATGAACGGAGCCGATAGGAGACCTGGACCTCTTCCTAGTAGTCGGTTCCAACAAAAGTGTCGGAGCCGACTTAGACTTGTCTGTCTCGGCTCCCGCCAGAGCCGAGGACACAGTATGTGTAGTAGGTCTGAAATCATCGGCTCCGGTCGGAGCCGATGGTTGAACCGTTAAAACGGTCTTAGAACCTCCGGAGGATGGCTCGGACACTGGAGCCGACTGCCTGGAGGACTTAGAAGGTTTCCCCGACATGGACTGTGTCGGGGGGGCCTCAGGCTTCAATAAGCCTCTTAAAATTAGCTTATTTTTACGTTCCTGCAGGACTCTGGGGCTGAAACCATGACAGACAGCACAAGAGTCCTGCAGGTGTAAAGGTCCCAGGCAGTATACACAAGAAGTGTGACAGTCTGTCAGAGACATCTTCTGACAGCACGAGTCACACTTCTTAAAGCCTGAGACCTTCGATTCCTTAGACATCTCTAAGAAAAAACAATAGTGTAACCACTCACACTCACACACACAGGTTACACTAAAATTAAAAAAGGTTAATTATTTAAGCCAAAAAATTCCCTAAAAGAAACACACAGTCACTCCAACTACTAGGAGGGGTGGGAAGGGGCCAAAAGGCCTAAGGGAGGAACTCCAGAAAGAGTTTTAGAAAAGGGAATAAAATTGGTAGGGAGAGTAAAACTATTTAATTAACCTAACTAACTAACTAACTAACTATAGAAGGTAACTAAAAGGGGGTTATTTAGCAAAAAGGACTTTATCTAAAGTAACTGACCTGAAGAGCCGGTTGGAAGAGCAACTCGTCAGCTTAGCGGCAAACGAGATCTGAGGAGTTACCGCCTAGCATTGTGGGATATGGGGAGCCTCGAGCTGGTGGAAGTAGCTCTCGAGCTTTAGTATTGGCCGAGTTGGAGCCGAGGATCGGCTCCGAACCCATCCAGCAAGAATGAAGGCGAGATAGACAACTTAACATTGACAAGTTACAGAAAATACGGATACCAAATGCATGTAACCCTGTTACTGTTAATGGATTAACAATCATAAAAACAATAAATATTTCTACAGTTCTATTTTAGTGTGTCAGTGAGACTGTTTATGTGAATTATAGTTGTTGGTATATCAAATGGGGGATTATAGGTAGAAAAACTAGGGAATGATTCTATGGGTTTTCATATCTATTTTGGTTCATAGGCTGGTACTAGGCTATCGGCCCTAGGGCCTATACAAGCCTAGCCATAACAATTCCCTGGCTATTTCTTCCCACACTATTTACTTCCTGGACTTCTGTCTAGCAGGGTGACTGAAGTGATCCCCAGGGTGAATTTCCTGCCTCCCATCCAATCGTAAAGGTTCCTTTTGAAGAGGGTCAAAGAGCTGCTCTGCTTGACATGTATGGGCAGTCTATTCCAGAGTCTGGGGAGTCTCTGGGTCAGGAACATACCTCTCCAGCATGTTTTGTTTATTGTGGTGACAAGGTTTAGATCCCTGGAGTATGTGGCTCTGAGGGATTGGGATTTCCCTCAGTGTAGCATGTCCAACAGCTCTGGGTTTGACATGGCCTTGTATGTTAAGCAGAGATCATCTCTGAGTAGACGATATGATGATGTGGGTTAAATGTTTGTAAATATTTTGTATTTTTAAATACGGTACAAAGTATATGAGTCGTAAACAAGACAAAGGAGTTTACGGGGACTGCATTGCTGAATGACACAGTACATTTTACATAATATAATCATTAGATTTGTGAAAAGAAACAGTAATGCACCAGTCCTTGTCAGTTCTTCCACTGATGTCTAATCTATGAGCGAATGAATCCCTGGACTACATATGTGTGCATTTTTTCCTTTATTGGCTGTTAAAAAATATCAAAGAAAGTGGAGCAGTCCTAACAGTAACTGGGCCAAGTACATTCTGCAGGCTTTAGCCAACATGATTGGACAGCACTCTAGTTGTGGAACACGTTCTGGAAATCAACATCTCTGAACTCATACCATTCTCAGTCCAGAGGTGTTCACAAACCAAGCTTTGTGTCATGCAGGTACTAAGGAATGTTACATTACTAATGGGTCCCATATTAAATGCAAAATCAGAGAATCTCCCTTGCATAGCCTGTCCCTGACATAGAAAAACTTTACTATTTAATCTGAAGTTCACAAAAAAAAATAATATTGTTAATTGAGCTTAAAAGTAGTCTCTGCTTCTAACAATATTCCATCACTTGGCCATCTTTCTTCAGTGCTCCTCTACTTCAAAGTGGTATCACAGAGCGCCAGCACCAGATGCAAAAGGGCATACATGGAAGGAGGCAACATGCTCAGAGGTCTTAGTGATAGCAGTGTTATATGCAGAGATACAGTGATGGGAGTCCATGATCAGGAGTGACATACCCACTCTGTGCCCTCTTAGTGACAACATCGTCATATGCAGACCTATAGTGATGGAGTCTGCAGTCAGCGGTGGCATATCCATTCTGTATCCCCTTAGCAATAACATCATTATATGCACAGCTCTAGTAATGGAGTCTGCAATCTGGAGTGACATACCCACTTTGTGTCTCATTTTCCCAATCTAACCCCAGCTATCCTTCATCTGATCCCACCCCCAGCTCAACAGCTAGCTGTGCAAATATGCTGCAAGTAATAACCTGTTATCTGACACTACATTGAGGGTTAATCACAGGAATATTCCAAAAACTCACACAGTATACAGTGAGTGTCCCAGATACTGGCCTCTGGAATTCTCCAAACCTTCCATAACATCATACTATAGCACACACAGGAATACAATGTGTGCCCTCATAAGGCCCTGGAATGGTAAAGCATAATGCATAGCTTCCATGCCATTACTGATTTTCCATCAGTAATCCATATCATATACCAAACACAAACAGCCATCAAAGCACCACTTGATCCAGAGGGAATGGTTTAAATCACATGCAAACTGCACCATTCCATTGCTGATTGTCTCATAGCACATAGTCTATATCTAACTTTTAGTAACACTGACTGACCTACAGAACATCCTTTGGCTGTTTATGTAAATTGTAACACCAGGCAAAACCCAGGCAGAGAAAGGAATTTGCTGTTTAAGCACTAACCAATTATAATTTATCAATCAGGCTTAGGCACTTGTAACTCAGTTTAAACAGTTTATTTATATTTGGTTGTTATACATTCATACTTTTAGAGGGCAATACATTGTCTTAGTAACAGTGCATGGGCATCACCTGATTAACTGAGCTAAGTCTCAACTTCATAAGCTCTTATATGCACACAAACATAGATGTAACCCTATTTTTTTTCCATTTCAGGAAACAGGATCACATCCATGTCTACCTTCCTGCCCTGGAATGCCTATAAATGGTTACAAATACACCAGTCTTGCACCTCAGCTTCCAGGACCTTGTTTATATTCATAAACCATTTTTCTTAAGTGCTTTTTTTGTTTCAAAGTCATTTAAAGAAAACAAGCATCCTTCCCCTCCAGCAACTGTTTTTCTTCACATCTTTCTGTTTAATAATTCTCCTTAATATACTTTGTTGCTACTTTATATTTAACTGTGACAGCTCCATCACTCTTCGTAGCTTCTGACTTGCTAGTTATTACAGCATGCAACTTTCACTTAGATGCTAAACTCACAACAGCAGCATGAAATTCCCTGTAACATCCTTTAAATTTCATTTTCTGCTTCTGTCTTGCTCTACTGGCTCTCTTCATACCCAGCTCATTTTTATACCTGCTTCATGAGTTGCATGCCTTTTTGACACATTTTCCCATAAACTGTTCAGCTTCTTGTTTTTGCTTATGGTTCTATCCATGGCTTGTCGTACATTTTCTCAGAATCCTACCTAGTAGTACCTTGCGTAGTCTACATTTTTAACCCCTAAATGTTGTTTTATTCATTTTCCCCTGCTTACAGAAGTTGAAAATGCATGTTTTATTTTTACAATTCAGCATCTTCAAATGATTTACTGAAAAAGCTAGCATTATTCACCTCACACATCTTTACTCCTATAAGTGATCAGCCTGCAGTTGAGCTGCTGGAGTCCACTGCCAATGGGGGACCATGAACCAGAAGTCAAGGCTAGTCCTTCCCTCTACTTTACAATTGAGGCAGTGTATTGTGATGTCATTACACATGCATGTGGGGTCATACCATTAATGACAAGTGTACTGTGATGCCATTACACATGCATGTGAGATCTTGCCATTAACAATCCATGCATTGTGATGTCATTATACACGCATATCGGATCTTACCATTAACAACAAGTGTACTTGTAATGTCATTGCACATTTACGTGGGAATTATGCCATTAATAACCAGTGTACTATGATGTCATTACACATGCATGTGAGGTCATACTATTAATAACCAGTGTACTTTGATGTAATTACACATGCATGTGGGGTCATACCATTAATAATCAGAGTACTATGATGTCATTACACATGAATATGGGGTCATACCATCAACAGCCAGTGTACTGTGATGTCATTACACATGCCTTCCCATCCACAGCATGTGGGGTCATGTCTGTAATGCTCTTCTGCTGCTTTTATAGTCTTAGCATATCTTTCTTCTTCCTTTTTCATTGTGCTGGGATTTCTGCTAAAAGGTGCCCATCATGTCTGAGATTAAGATGGAGACAATGTCAAGTGCTTTCACCTTCAACAGGGTTCTAGTCCGTATTTTAGTAACTTATTTTAAATGTCCTATCCATTATTTTTTCCTTGATCACTTTATTTCTTCATCACTAAGTAAATTCCAGAACTGTGGCCGAGCTTCTGATGACATTGCCTTAATGTAAAGGTTGTTGTTTTTCCTTTTTTTAATTTTTTGTTTAATACTGATGCTGTCCAGGAACTCATTATATAAATTACATTCACATCAACATGAGCCATACCATGATGCTAAAGTCTGATAAATATTCCACATAGGAGATTTTATTAGTTTATTATGATTTTATATATGAGGCCTTTATCATTTTACCCCTTGATCATTATTACCTTATTGCTTCACAATCTGCATGACTAACCCTGTTTCCACAGACTCTCCTAGTTTCAGGGATTAATTACATAAGCAAACTGTATACAAGACGTTTACACAGTTAGATAAGAATTTGGAATCATACTTTATGGGCCTCACTGATGTTATTCTGATCACTGTGTGAAATAATTTCCATGTTGATGCATGTTAGCATGCATAACTTTACATGGAGTACTGTAGTGTATCAGGAAAAAGCAAGGCAAGTCAAGGTCCACAGCAAGTTTGATACAGTCTGATTGAAAGGAAGGGGCGTGCCTTACTCGCAATGAAAGGAAGGGGCGTGCCTTACTCGCAATGAAAGGAAGGGGCATGCCTTACTCACAATGAAAGGAAGTGGCGTGTCTTACTCTCATTGAAAGGAAAGGGCGTGCCTTACTCGCAATGAAAGGAAGGGGCGTGCCTTACTCACAATGAAAGGAAGTGGCGTGTCTTACTCTCATTGAAAGGAAAGGGCGTGCCTTACTCGCAATGAAAGGAAGGGGCGTGCCTTACTCTCATTGAAAGCAAGTGGTGTGCCTTACTCTCATTGAAAGGAAGGGGTGTGCCTTACTCTCATTATGTACCTACATTTTTACTAGGCTGTTCACAGTTTGGGTAAGGTTTTGTGCTACAGCTAACTACTGCAATAGACTAATAGCCAACCCCTCCCCCACATATTGCAATTTTGGAGTTTCATTTGGAAGTACAAGGAAACATCTCCCTACTGGGGATAGACTCTGCCCACAACATTTTTTGAACATATTTTTGAAAATTTTTATTTTTAATTAATTTATTTATTTATGTATTTTTGCCCATTAGTTCCCCACGCAGCAAAAGCGCTGACCACCACATTTCTTCTTGAAAGGTAAGAGACAATAATAAGGGTACCATCCAGGTATCCACCAGGCTATTTTTGCTATACCCTACCTATATTCCTCTGTCCAACACATGATAATGTGGAAAGACATGTAATAGGCTCACTCTGTAATTGTCCAAACATCCGAGTCCAATTCAATTGAGGCCCTGACCTTTTACAGGTGACATGCCTGCATGACCCTGATCTCCACCAGTAGGTCATCTTTGGTTTGCTTGAACAAGCATCCCACCACAGTCCCTCCCTCAGTGAGATGCTACAAGCCATTCAGACCTACCCTCCCTGCCCAGCTCCTACAGTGCCTCAACTGTTAATCAAACTCAGGTCATCTGGGTCACAGTCAAGGCTTAGCCCCTCAGTCATGGAGCCGGACTAAGTATATATATGTATGTATGTAAGTATGATTAATTATATGATTGCTAGACACATTTTCAATTACATCATGTTATGTTCTGGTATTTTTTATGACTGATTTTCAGACTGTTTTATTTTGTGAGACTGTCATCTGAGATCTACAAGCATTAATTCATAGGTTCATAGGTGTGGACTAGGCTAATGGCCCTGGGGCCTTTACAAGCCTAGCCATAGGATTACCCTGGCATAGTGCCACCTGACCTTAGTTCCCAGTGCCACTGTTGAGTAGAGCCACTGGTTTTATCCCCGGGGGGGGGGGGGGATTTTCTGTTTCCCATCCACTCATCAGGATTTCTCTTGAAGAGGGTCAGTGAGGTGCTCTGCTTTACGTATATGGGAAGTCTGTTCCATAGAATGGGCAGTCTCTGGGTTATGAACCTGTCCCTCCAGCATTTTCTGTTAATTGTGGTAATGAGGTTGAGGTCTCTGTAGCATGTGGTGCAGAGGGATTGGGTTTTCTTTAGATGTAGCATTTCTAACATAGCTGGGTCAGACATGGCTTTGTAAGTCAAGCAGAAATCACCTTTAACTAGGTGATATGAGACAGAGAATAGGTGGAGTTTTTTTGAGTCTGTCCATATAGGACAAGTGTTTAAGGCCTAGGGTCCTCTTTGTGAGATACTTTTGCGGCCTCTCCAGTTGTTGCAGGTGTCTAGTGAGGTACATGCCAAATGGGGAATTATACTCTATGACTGGCCTAATGAGGGAAGAGTAGAGGAAGACAATGACCTCTTTCTTCCTGGATGCAAAACCCTTAGTAATGAGATGTGCCACACAGAAGGACTTTCTGACCATAGTGGAAATGTGGTGGTCAAAAGAGAAGTTGCTGTCAACCTGTGTTCCCAGATCTCTTATAACATCTTCTGTGTTCAGTGGACTACCATCAATGTGGTAATGCATGGGAACCGGGTTTTCCCCAAAGGAAATGATTTGAGCTTAAGACCATGGTTCTGACACCAGTCATTGGTCACAGTGAGGCCATTCTGTAGGATGTCAACATCACTTGGGGAGTTACTAATAGCTACCGACTAGCAATAGTCTGCGAACTTTGTCAGCCAGAGTCCCTTTGTGTTGGCCTGGACTTCAGAGAAGTAGTTACCAAACAGGAGAGGACCCAGAACCAAACCCTGTTGGACTCAACTCATGACTAATTGGCAGTTTGACTTGGAGTCAGCTACTTTCACACTGTGGGTTCTATCTGTGGGCCAGTTTGCAACCCACCTCGTGACATAGGGATTGATGCCAATCTTAGTGAGTTTTTCCATGATTCCTTAGTGGGGAATGGTATCAAAAGCCTTGGCCAGATCAAGGTAGGCTGCATGAACCACCTTGTCTTTATCCACAGCTCTGGTGACTGACTCAAAGAAATCGACCAAGTTGAGCAGGCATGATCTACCCTTCACAAAACCAAACTGTGAGATCCAGAGTTTTGAGATTCCCTATGTCCTTGTTTATTAGGTCCATGATGATGCATTCCATAGCTTTACATAACAGACTCATCAGGCTAATGGGGCGATAGTTCCTAGGGTTAGTAGTCGCTCCTCCTTTGTGGAGAGGGATAACTGTAGCAGTGCACCATTCGGCAGGGACAAAGCCTGAGGTGTCCTAAACCAAGTATATTCTCTCTCGACAACTTCACTATTTACTACAACATAAATTATCTAAAAGTCAGAAGTCTCAACAAGAAAATGTGTGAAAAAAAGGAAGAAATGCTATTGGTCAACTGGTTTTATATTACAGCTATTCTAGCTTTAGGACTAACATGAGCACTTCTTCAGGAGCTTTAGCAGAAGTTTTCATCTGCTTGGAGGCTCGTGATATTTGTACCATTACTAGCCATGGTATACAGATATGAAATGCATACCACAAATTCCATGGTATACTTTTTTTCATTGTTGCAGATTTGATGGGAAAGGTGCCAGTGTTGCAAAATTTGTAAAATAATACTTAAGAATCAGCTGGCAAAAAACAACCTGGGACTACAATATCAATCATATAACAAATAAAATCACTAGTATTTAATATAATACTATAGTAATGTACATACACTTCTTTTATTCCAACCCAGTCAGCCAACATCACTAAGGTCTTGATTGATCTCAAATTGTTTGTTAGAAAACTAAATTTACAGTTTGTATTGCACAACATCCCCCAATTCAGCCAGAAACAAGACACATTCACAAGGAAAAGCACATATAACCCCTCTCTTCACACCACCATACCGGTCTTCCATGATATATGTCAGGAGAATCTAAGAAGAAAGTTGGGCAAAACAATGAAAGTCCACACCCTGACTTTTGATGAAAGACCAGCTTTAAGGGAACTTTTCTCCAACAAAGAAATACATGGGATGACAGCTGATAAAGGGGATATGATTATGTTAATGAACTACAAGGACTACAAGCTGTCTATTAATATTCTTTTGGCTGATGAAAGAAACTATGAGGAAATCATGGTGGAAGAGATTAACAGGAGCTTTGCGTATTTTGATATGATCCATTTCCATTTGCTGTGTCAAGGGAACTACAACCATGAATTTTCTACATTTTTGAGGACTGATCAGCCAAAAAATGGCTAGGATCTTTGGAATTCAAAAGATTTACAAAAACAAGGTTCATCCACCCTTCAGACCAGTAGTTGCTGCTGACCACGACAAAAAACAGAATCCATTTCAGCTTTTTTTAAGATCATCTACTCAATCCAGTGGTTCAAAAATCAGAATGTTATCTTAAAGAGTCATGGCATTTACTGGAATTGTTAAGTGAAATCACCGATTTCGATGACAGCTATGTTTTTCCATCCTTTGATGTAGTATCTTTCTACTTGCATAGAGCAGGAAACAGGAATCGAATTTGTAAGATGTTGCCTCAGCAAATTTTCAGAACTGGACAATAACATGATTAACACAGTGTGCACCTTATTAGAAGTTGTCCTTGGAAATAATTTTTTTTTCATTCCAAGGCAAATACTACAAATACATTTCTGGAGTGGCCATGGGTTCCAGAGTGGCCTCAGTATTTGCAAATTTGGTCATGGCCTGGTGGAAGCAGGTGCACTTAAAACCCCACATTCTTTTTGAGAAGGTATCTTCTACAGGAGATCTACTGATGACCTCATTTGGTTTGGAGACGATCTGAAGGGGAATTGCATCAACTATTGGATTTCATTAATTCTAGTACTTCATTTCTAACATTCACTTTGAGTGGCTATGGAAAAACAATCAACTATTTGGACATCACAGTTTCATTAGAAGAAGGTGCCACTGAATTTGCAAGTAAAGTTTTCAGAAAAGAAACCATCATGAATTAATACTTGCATAAAATAAGTCTACATCCTGACCATATGAGGAAAGGGGTAGTCAAGGAACACTTCATCTGACTCAGTAGGCTTATCGGTAAGGATACTGTGTACAATGAGAAGTCAAATTTTTAAAAACACTTTTCCTGCAGAAAGGCTATGATGTAAACTAGTTAATGAACATCATCATGGAGTTACGCTCACTAAGATCGCATAAAGCAAGACATATTCTGAGAAAACATCAGCCTACAGCAGATTTGGATAGGGAAGACTCAATTACCACCCTTAATATTTCAGTAGAGAAGTACAGCAGAGCTTGCCCACTTCCAGTTCCTACTGATATGTTTGTGATCAGGGACATATTCAAGGAGATTTGGAAAGTCATCTTGGGAAACATGGAATTATGCAAGATCTTAGATGGAAGTTCTGTGTTCACTTACAAAAGAAGTCAAAATGTGAAATCCTTACTGAAAATTGCATGTAAAGGATCAACTGAAATACAGAATTCCTTTGGCACATACGAGTGCGGCAAGTGTAAGCAGTGCCGATTTATATCAAACACTTTGAATGTACACATGAGGGCACTGAATTTTCACCATGAGCTGGAGCCAGATACAATTGTAACTTGCAAGGGGCTGGTTTACCTGGCAGTCTGTGATTCATGCCCATGTTTTTGTGTAGGGAAAACTGTAAGAAAGCTGTCCAGAAGAATTTATGAACATTGTCTGGCTATCAAGAAGAAAATGCCCTAGCCAAACATTCACTTACATGTGCAAATTTCAAAAATTCCATTTTTTTGTGCTTGACTCAGTAAGCATGAATGACTTTGTTGGCAACTACAGTATCCAACTGGAATGTTGTGAGTCTACTTGGCAAATAAGGCTTTGTGTTGAAAAAAACATCTCATCTCAATGAATCCATAAACATTAAATGTTTTCTTTTGGCAAAAAGGCTGTGAGATGACATTAATAGAAGTACTAATATTTCATATTTGAAGTTTTTCAAGTGCGTCTGAGGTGGATGATAACATAAATTAAACAGGTCTGTATTATATCATTGAATAATCGGCCCCATGTAAGCGAAAGCTTACAATCTCGAAAGCTCAGAACAGCGATTTTTTTTTTCCAAGGGAAAAAAAAAATCGCTATTCCAAAAAAAATTTAAATAATACATAAAATGGGGGGCTGTGCCACCCACACCCCCCTACTTAAATATACCAACTCCGAGGTCGCACTACAGTGCCGAAAATGGCAAAGTAACTGAAGCGGCCAAGCAAATTCTTTCCCTGGGAAAGAATTTGCTTAAAAGCCACTTCGCTATTTTGCCTTTTCGTTTTTTTAAGTTCGACCAAGACGCATTCGATAGAATGCGTCTTCAGTCATCTAATAGGAACCCAATTAAACCATCAGATCACATTTTGTACTTTTAATACACCGTGTTTTTTTAATGATTTTTAAATACATTGTCTTTAAGAAAATTAGCAAGATCCTGAGTTAGTATCATTGGTTGGATTGAATCATGTGATTACATGACACTGGTTTTAAACTCCAGTTTGTACATGGTTTTTAACTCTGATGAAGTTTTAGTTAAATAAAAGAATGAAAGTGCTCAGTCAGTAAACATCTGTGTTGGAGATTGTTTCCTTACTGGCTTTCGTGGAATGATTTTGCCAACTTTATAATACTTTTAATATTTTTTCTATACATTGTGCATTAATCTCTATCAAATGAACATTTTGCTGTATTTAATATATCATTAATGGTCTTACATAAAAGCTCTGGCTGGTGTCTGGTGATATGAATGAATGAATATGCAAACAATTTAACAGTTCCAAATCCATTTAATGAAGGCAATATTTTAGACAACATACCTAGGATTTATTTGTTCCTCATATGGTTATACATATACATTGCATAATTAACACAAATCATATACTGTCCATTTTAAACTAAGAAAAAACCCTCACGTTTAAATAAACAATCCTTCCTGGAATTTACTAATGGAAACTCTAATGCAATAAATGACATACTTATAAAAACAGCCCAGGAAACAATGAAAGCAGATTCCAGGAAACTATCTTCAATTATCCAAATAAACCTGCTAAAGATACTGTTAATTAATTACTTGATATTATCATCTTGGGCATTCATAAACAGATTCACTTTAGAAGCTAGAAATACTGAAATATCGAAATTCAGTATTTCAAGCCCATAAAGTGGAATCCTGAAAACAACAAAACCTCAGAAGCGTGAAATTCAAAACCTCGCATGCCGGAGATTTTGAATTAGCACTTCCGGTGTTTTGCTGTGGTTGTGGATTCAGGTAAGTGTTTATTTGTTAAGGGTTTTGGGTAGGGGCTGTGGTGTGTGTTAGTGTGTTTTGTTTCTGTGATGTGCGTGTGTAAGGAGAATGTAGCTTGTGTGGTGGTGTTTTGTGTGTGTTTATAAGTAGTGCGACCTCAGAGTTAGAATATTTAAGTAGGGGGGTGTGGGGGGTGCAGGGGTGCTTGTTCCCCTGTTTTTATGTAGTAGAGAGCTTGTGTTTGTGTGTGGGAAAGGTGTGTGTTTGTGGTGAGTAGAAGCGCTAATTCAAAATCTCCGGTGTGAGAGATTTTGAATTTCGCGCTTTTGAGTTTTCATTGTTTTCAGGTTTCGACTTTATTGCCTCGAAATACTGAATTTTGATATTTCAGTATTTCGAGGATATAAAGCGAATCCTTCATAAACACATAATGGTGAAACACAAATATATAGGTAAACTCCTTGGGCCTATATCAAAATCTACCCTGCATTACTACAGACTCCAAATAACAGAATCATCTTCCTCAGCATAGTCAATTATTAAAGTACATTTTCAACATACTTTTAGCTTCCCTTGCATGACACAAAATTACGTACTGCTCAGAAAGACAGGAATGTATATTTGCCATCACCCCTTCATCACTTTTTTTAAATATACATTTTCCTACTTCTTAGAACTGCAGTAGAATGTCCCCAGCAGGCGCAAAGACTGCTCTGTTTTTCCTCGACTCTACAGAAAAGCCATAATCCATAAATATGCTAGTTATACACTTACCATACCATCTGATCTTGTTTATTTGTTTTATTTATTTGACATTTGTTTACCGAGATAGTCTGACTGGGTCAACAGAACTTATTTTCAGCAGAGGCCCTGGGAGAAAAGCTCCACATACAGACATTTAAAACATTGTGAAAACATACTACACATAACATTTAAAACATTACAAACATACTCATGACATTAAAATTCATTGCAATAAATGTCTTGTAAAATCAAGAGAAATCGGCAAACAATGTAATTTGGGACATGTGATCATGGCACTCAATTATCATGCAGTAAACTTCTTAAGAATTGAAGTTAAACAACTAAAATTACATGTTAACACAAAGTGGATGGCAGTTACAATAAGCTTCTCATATGTTGAAGTAAACATGTTACATCTGATCATGTCACTAAATCCTACATGAAACTTCACACAGGTTCAAATAAGGAGAACAGCACTGCAATTGAATATACAGACTGAGTGGGAGTTTAAAGAGACAGAAAGACAGTATAAACTGAGTGGGAATTTTAAGGTGACAGAAAAAGAAAAGAGGTGGGGCTTGCAGACTTAGAGGGAGTTTAAAGTGACAGAAGAGAACAGGGAAGGAGCCAGCCTGGTAGCGGAGGTAGAGGAGAGATTAACCTGAAGTTGTCATGTGCAGAGCCATGTGTTATTTAGATATTCTTTTAGAGAGACTTTGAAGAGTGCTAGGCCTGGGATTGATCTAATAGCTAGGGGGAGTGAATTCTATAATTTTGAAACAGGGTACAAGTATAGACACTGGCCTGGTCTTTTGGAGGTTTTACATATTGCTTAGTCCTACCTCTCAACTGTACAGATTTTTCCCTCATATTTTTGATCTGTTTTTCATAAAATTCTGTTTATTTCTGGCAAATCGTTGACATGTTAAAAGACTGAAGACCAAAATGAGTTTCAGACTTCATACCTATCAGAACATCCATGCTAACACAAAATCTGTTGTTCTATCAACTTTCTAAGTTTGTAAGAGCAATATTTAAATGTTGCCCCTATTTTTGGGTCTTTATCCTCCCATTATTGATGGCTTTGTCCAGATTTCTTGCTCTAAAGGGCTGAGAGGTATGTGCTAGTAGGTTTTTGTCCTCTGACCTTAGGGGTCTGTTTAGTATGTTGGGTTTGACTAGCTTGTTTAGTGCAGGCCGGCGGTGGGCTTGTAAATTAAGTTGCATATAGTAGATAACTGGATATAAGCAAGTTGATTGGGGAGTTCAAGCTAGTTTAGTTCAGTGATGTGTGCAGTATTTGGAGTTTGTGGCAAACTTTAAGACTTTATTACAGCACTGTTCCATTTTGGACTTAGTAGTGGTTTGTAGGTTGGTTAGAACAGTGGAACCATAGAATAGAGAGGGAAACAGGAAAGTTTACCCAGGGTAATGGTTGTGGTGCTTAGAAAGTGTCTATTTCTGTAGAGATGTCCTAATTTCTGGTGAGTTTTCTTTATGCTTTGCTGGATGTGGAGGTTGAAGGTAAGTTTCTTGTCAATAATGACTTCTAGTAGTTTTGTTTTTTGTACTATTTCAATGATAGTGTTATCAGCTAAGTACATTTTAAATTGATCAGAGACAGGGTTGGTGTTTTTAGGGTGAAATAGTGTGTGTAGTTTGAGCATTTGTGAGGCAGGATTTAATGGCAGTAAATGACTGTTGTGTGTTGCAGCATAGTTCAGGAAGTGTGCAAGAGGTACTGATAATGGTGGAATCATCTGCATATTGAATGAGGGTTCCAGAGGAAGTATGTAAATTGTTTGTGGATATATGAAATAGGAAGAGGCCAAGGATGGAGCCTTGGGGTACTCCAGTTGGGTTTTGGTGAAAGTTCATGTAACCGTTTTACAGCTCGTTTCCAGTCTTAGAGGTAACTTTGAAACCACTGTACTGTGGTATGGGAGAAACTTAGGTTCGACAGTGTATTGAGGAGTAAGTGATGAGAAACCATGTGAAAGGCTTTAAAGTCCAGGAAAACTGAGGATACATAGCTTCCTGCTTCTCTAGTCCTATTCACAGTATCTGTAAAGGATATTAAAGCTGTGGATGTGCTATGACCAGGTTGGAAACCATGCTGAGTTTAAGTAAGTAGATTATTTTGCAATAAGTATTGCATTAATGTTGATGGAAACATCTTTTAAGAATTTTGGATAGAAATGATAGAATGGATATGGGACAG
Source organism: Protopterus annectens (assembly GCF_019279795.1). Taxonomy (NCBI): domain Eukaryota; kingdom Metazoa; phylum Chordata; order Ceratodontiformes; family Protopteridae; genus Protopterus; species Protopterus annectens. The sequence goes on along the minus strand of NC_056743.1, from coordinate 885,598,178 downwards.
AATTTGGATGGGTTGGTGGAGTTTTGTCCTTTGTGGTTGGGGGTGATTGTGAGATAATTTCCATGTCGCAGGGAGTACAGATTCAGAGATCTACTGATAAGGGTACTGATTGGATAGGTGACTGAGTCGGCGGCAAGGTATCAAGGTATTTTGGCGGGAGATTATCTGCTGAGGTGGAGCATGGTTGTTGTTTGATTAGTAGTCTTTTTATGGTAGCTGTAGGTGTAGGCTGAAACGAGAAAGAGGTTTGGTTGTTGTTGTGTAGATTATGTGCATTTTTGTGGACAGGTTCAGAGCTAGATGATATGTCAGTGCCTGAGTCGGTGGATGAGTGGGGGGGGGGGGTCTAGTGTTGGAGGTATTTGTTAGTAGATCAGCTATGGATTTTATAAAGTGCTTACTAAAGTCTTTGGCTATCAAGAATGGAGGGGAATCAGGTGATTGGGAGTGTTCCTTGTTTGTACCTGATTTCAGTAGGGTTGATACTGAGTGCCAGAATTTTTGGGGGTTGCTTTTGTGTTGGAGTTGAAGGTGTGAGTTATAGGTTTTCTTATTTTTGTCTACTAATTTTATCACATTATTGCAGTTTTTTTTTTTAATTTATATTTGTTACTTTTTATTTTACAATTTGATAATCAGGTCTGTGTGGTCTAATACCCTTTTCATTTACTAACAGGGCATAAAAGGACGCAGATAACACAAGATGGAAACCACACATCTTTTGAGATTAATGCAGATAGTGATGAACATTTCTTAGTGGCAGAGAAGTCATTTGTCTTTCTACAGGTAATCAAAAATTTGTTAGTAACCAATTACATAGCTCTATGAATTTATCTTTTGAGTTATGTTGTACTGACATGTGAGTTTTGCAAGCTCCCAATAGAAGTATATCGTTTACATACATAATTGTATGATTGGGCAGATCTAGTGTGATGTCCTTAATGAAAAGTGCAAATACAAGTGAAGCTAAGATGCAATCCTGAAAACTCCAGCGTTGAGTATGCTTTGTTTAGAAACCAAGTTAAGACAGTAGATTTAAAAAGTCATATATTGCAAGAAGCTTTTGAATCAAAGAAAGGGGTTATCAAAATTAAGTTTCTGCACTTTATGGAGCAGAAGTGTCATGTGATTGTGGAGGAAATGAGTCGGTTATACGTAGTAAAGCTGAGGAGAGAGAGTTCTTAAAGTAAATGGCAAAGGCATTTTTGAAACTGAAATTGCCCGTGTAAAATATTGTCTGAAAGATGTTTTATTTCTCTCCAGAACAACCTAGGACTTGATGATAGGGAGTTTTGCTATTGCCTTAAGTGTACGTCTTTGGCAACATTTGTTTCTTTTCTGGTGGATTTTCCTAAAAGTTAAGAATCTTTGGTGAAGGTTTGACTTTAAAGGGTTCTGCTTTTAGAATGTTCAGACATTATTCCTTTCTTCTACATTTTGCTCAATATCCGCAGTAGGCCTCTGGCATAGAGTTAGTCTCTGTGTTAATGGAAAAGTGGAGCTCGTAGATGTTTGCGAGGATACTAATGAAGTATAAAAGTGTGGATGTGGAGTCCTCTGTTATACAGAGGGAGCCAACCTATATTATTAAATAGCTATAGAGTATAGGGTTATTAATTTGAGGAACAGGCCTATCTGATATGATAAAAGTGGCACAATTCTTGTTCTTGATTGACCATTCAGAAATTGCAGGTCTGTGATAACTGAAGAAGTTGGGAAGGATGTTGGTTTTTGAACATTTTTGATCTATTAGTTTTTTTTAGTTATTATTAGAGCAAGAGTCGTAGGATTACAAGTTTGCATGTTAGATCTAGTGGGGTCTTTTACTAGTTGCTAAAAAGCCATTTTCTACATCCATACACTTTAAGGATGGGGGCTGGCTGCATTCAGGTGCCAATATAACATACAGCTTTGTTCCATAAAGCTTCAGCTTCTTTCCTATCTCCCACAATGCTCTTTTCCTCCCTCTTTACCTCAGACTGAGTTTGCCCTCATAATTAGTGACTCTAACTCTACTAGGATACAAATCTAAAGCTACAGAAAAGGAATCACTAGATAGGCCTTAGGACAGTAAGGCATGACAGGAGTCATGGGGTGATAGTTTGGAGAATTATGGACCGTTTCATGAAGTGGGCAGACACAGATAATAAAGATCCAGCATTATGGTAAATACATAACTATTGCATCTTAGATTATCCACTCTGTACACTCCAAGGATGGGACAGAATTCTCAGTTAACATCCTGGGTGGCATCATGTCAAAGGACCACACAGTATGATGGTCCCAAAGGAAGACCTTCACTGACGTACATCTACTTCATAGTGCTTTGCAAAATAATGCAATGAAGCCCATGTAGCATAAGCATGCATCATCAATGGAAGAATTGTTGAAAAAGGCAAAAGAAATTGCTTCCTCAATCATGGAGTGAGCCTTTGGTTTACAGGGAATGAACCTATTAGATAAGGTACAGATGAAGGAAATGCAATCCGATAGACATCTGGATATAGTAACCCTGGATATGTTCCAGCCCAATTGTGTCCTAGAGATCCACCAAGCACATCCAATCCCCATACAGGAGGTATGGAGTGTACTGGATATTTTTTTTTTTTCTTGGCATAGCAATTTAGGCTATTGAGATATAGGATCATCCTTCGGTCCTGTGGTTTTTGAAAACCAAAAAGAATTTTGAATAAACACCAGACCCTCTCCAGTCTGGAGGGACCTCTTTAGTGGAACTTTTGGAGAGGAGGGTTTTGACCTTTGCCCTGGCTGCCTCCTTCTGACAGGCTGGGGCATCCAGTAGTAGTGAGGAGGGTGAGGGTCAGATTTGATATTTCAGAAAAGGGAATTATACAGCTTCTGGATACCATCTCCCTGACCCATCTGTCCCATGTGATGGTCACCAACTCATCTTTGTGTCAGGAGAGAACCTCTGACTCCTCTAGAGTGAAACATTCTATGAAGTCCTCAGGGATTCTGTTGCTGCCTTCCTTAGAGGTAGCTTCAGAAACCTTGATTCTGTGGAGCATCTCTGCCCCTAGGGTTGTGTATATTAACAGGTCCCCACAAATACTAAAGGAATCTCTGCTTTAAAAAATAGACTATTAAGACTGTTTAAATCATAGTTTTTAGGGCCTTATGACACCCCCAAAATGACAGTGCGGAGAACTTAACTTCCCCAAGGCAAACAAAAATTTGCCCACTTATTTGCTCTTTACCAGCTTTTCCTTCCCTCTGGTTCAAAGAGAAAGGAAACATCAAAGGAAGAGTTGGTGAATAACACCTTGAAGTTTTTTGTGAAGTCACAAAGTTTGAGACAGGGAAAACACCTCATTGTGGTACCTGTGTCACCTACTCTAACCACTCCAACAGCTGCAATGTGTAGATGTCACATGGAGAAGGGAAATATGACCAACATGGTTGACACCAGTGCCTCTTGCTGTTTATGAGGACCAGGTGTGGATAGTCTTTAAAACAAACCTTCAAGTCTACTCAGCTTGTTCTCACTGGAAATAGTTTATGTAGGTCAGGTAGTTCATTGTGCATATTGTGAAAGTACCTGACATGAAAGGCAGTTTTCCTCATTCTGTCCATTGCCTCCAAATATTTCTAGAGCAGATGGACTGCTGGGCTCCCCACTAGACTTGAAATTGGCTTTGATATAGACAGATTAAATATTAAAGTGTCAGATACAGTATATGGCCCCGACTGGGTCAGTGCTGAAACTGAACTGATATTGATATTTCTCTACCTAGATGCTCTTCGCAGCAAGGGAGCTGGAGTCCAGAGTGTCAGACGCAATGGGGTCAGTGCTGAAAAATCAGTCCCTCTCTGTATTGATGCAGACCATGCCAAAAAAGCAGTTAGCTAATGCTCCCTGTGCTGAAACAGGGCCTGGAAAAGGTATTAAGGAATTTGATGCTTGGGAGGCCTATCCCGTCCACCCTAGAGATGCGGGTGACACCCATATCAATTTGAGCATTTATGAAGGCCCTCACCATGTGCTCCAAATCACACTGCATGAAAGGGGCTCTGGACAGACCTTACTTGCCTAGTATAAAAGCAGAAACTTCTTGGGGACATCCCAGACTTTAGGTACCTACAGAGCTCTTTCTCCGAGGAAGTTCCCTGTTCTTTTCCTTATAGGAAGGCCCTGCACTACTGGTATTTCAGTGAGATGAACTCCTGGACAGAAGGTTTGGGAATGAGCCTGTGAAAGTGGTCTTTGAGAAGGATCTAGTCTGGGATGTGCAATCAGTTGAGCCAGTTTAGTAGAAAGAGTCTGAATCCTAGGTGCCTTAGGGGAAGAAGATGTAATTTCCAGTGGTTGATTGTCCCATCTTTTCTACTCTTTGTTTTCTTTCCTGGGTTTGTCAGGTAGTAGAAGTCCTTTAAGGATTAATTTGTTCCCTCCTTCTTTGCTAGTTCTTCAGCTGACAGACCTACACATTTCACAAGGCTCTTTCACATGATGCAGCCCCTAAGCATACAGAAGTTACGGATGTGAGACTTTGTGGTCACAGCAGTATCATTGTGAAAGCGTGAGGTTTTGCTCACAGTGACAATCTTTCAAGAGTGAAAAACAAAGCAGTATGTCACTACCCATACTAAACAAAGCTACTTACATAGAAAATACAACTTAATATACTTGTTACATTGCACAGACTAGAGAAAGTATACTTAAAGGAGTTTTTGTTTATCCAAACAGAACTGACCAAGAGGTCCTCAAGTGAGAGCAAGAATAAAACAACTAAGTAACTAACTGACCTACCGAGTACCCTAAATACTCATAGAAAGACAAGCTGCTGCTATAATAAGGATTCCTGAAAAAAAAAAAAAAAGAGGGCACATCTCCAATTTCAAAGGTAAACATCACTTATTAGGGCTGTGATCAGTCATTTATGTTGCATATGCAAGGAAACATGATCTGAGGTAAACTGTGAGGGGTATAGCATTCTGGGAAATACAGAAGGCACTCAAGATATATGGAAACTGTTTACCATATCAGCACCTGGCAGCAAGCAGTCTCCATCCTTGAAATGGATAGACTGGATAATGTAAAATAACTTTCCTTGGCTTCCAGATGAAGGCTACATTTCTTCTTATAACACAGGACTGAAAAACTATTACTGGCATGACCTCCTTGAACTCCTGTGCTAAGTTGCCACAGAATATGATGAGCTACTATCCTCATTCAGGCTAAATCACAAAGTGCTCTTGTATAAACTTTACCTAGACTCTTCCTTCAATTGCTTCTGGTAACTCTGCCATTCTCAGATTCTTGTGATAGGACATATCCTCAAAAATCAGAAAGCTTGGCTTCAGTTTAATCCAATTTCACCTTGGCAGCTTCAACTCTTGCTTTAAGTTCCATATTTATTCTCATTGATTGGGGACTGCAGTACTGTAGTATGTTCACTTAAGGCATTTTCTAATTTATCATATCTTTAGTTGTTCCCAGCTATATGCTCATGAAGCATTTATTTTAATGTCTTTAATTTCAGGCTATAATGTAATGGGGTGACACAATGGACTCATCTTTCTCTGCCTGCAATGGCTCATTCATCTGCGATTCTGCCATCTCCTAATGGTTTACAATGCTCCAAGGCACTTTGACACACATGGAAATTTTTAACACATTTTTGTACTATTTTAGGCATTAACATACTCACTGAATACTCATCTTACTGTTCCTGTAGTAACTTAATACTATTTATCTTCAATAAACAGCATTCACAACTTTTAGTCAATTGTGGTTGCTGGGGAGATGTGAGCTACAGTGGGGGCATCATATCAGAAGTCAGACTCTGAACTTGTTGCCCCATTCTACCCTAGGAGGAGGAAATGTTTGGATTTATTGGAGGTTTTTCCTCTCAAGATAGTGTTCCCCTGTACTATTTTAAGAACTTATGATGCTTACAAAGGCTTTCAAATTCCAAGCAACCCAAAGAAGGGGTGTCTTACTGAAAGTGGCAAAATGATCATAGCTGTCCACATTAAAATCCTCCCTAAAAAAAACTTTAAATGGAAGTCTTTAGGAAAAGTCTGTCTCCCACAAAAGCATTTTATAATCTTTTTTTGTCAGAGGCAATTTGCTAAATTATACACAAAAGCTATTATAAAATATGCAAATCAAAACTGACAAGAAAATACAGAGAAATATGGTGAGGTCCTAGAAAGTGACAGACTAGAAAAATGAAGCAAACAACTATACAGTCAAACTGGCAAGAATAATGGACAGTGGTCTTTGTTACCTTCTCTTTTCCAACGTGGCTTCTCATTGGAATGAAGAGTAACCATGCACTACATGGAGATGTACGATTGCTTTATGAGCTGGCTAGGAGAAAATCATATAGTTATGTCTTTATCCAATTAATTTCATGAATCCCCCGCAGCAGCACTCCTTATGATAATCATCAATATACATCTGTTTATTAGTGCACGTTTGGTTGGATTTGCTCACTTCCAAACACTATCAGCTAAAATTTGCTTGGCTTATTTATTTTGTTTTATTTATTTATTTTTGTATGGTGACTGGACTAGTAGATTGATCCCAGGGGATCTATGTCAGTCCCATCCCAGATCATCAATAAATATTACAAGAATATCTTCTTTTTTCTGCTGCTCCCGTTAGGGGTCGCCACAGCAGATCAACTGTTTCCATTTCATCCTGTCCTCTGCATCTTGCTCTGTCACACCAACCACCTGCATGTCCTCTCTCACCACATCCATAAACCTTATCTTAGGCCTTCCTCCTTTCCTGTTACCTGGCAGCTTCATCCTTAGCATCTTTTTCCCAATATACTCTGCATCCCTCCTCAGCACAAGTCCAAACCAACATAATATTGCCTCTCTGGCTTTGTCTCCAAACCTTCCAACCTGGGCTGACCCTCTAATATACTTATTCCTAATCCTGTCCATCCTCGTCACACCCAGTGCAAATCTTAACATCTTCAACTCTGCCAGGTCAAGCTCTGACTCCTGCGTTTTTGTCAATGCCACTGTCTCCAGCCCATATAACACAGCTGGTCTCACTACCCTCTTGTAGACCTTCACTTTCACTCTTACTGGTACTCGTCTGTCACAAATCACTCCTGACACTCCTCCACCCACTCCATCCTGTCTGTACTCTCTTCTTCACCTCTCTTCCACACTCACCATTACTCTGAACTGTTGATCCCAAGTATTTAAACTCATCCACCTTTGCCACCTCTACTCTCTGCATCCTCACCATTCCTCTATCCTCCCTCTCATTCACACACATATATTCTGTCTTAGTCCTGCTGACCTTCATTCCTCTTCTCTCTAGAACATATCTCCACCTCTCCAGGGTCTCACAATGTCATCTGCAAACATCATAGTCCACGGGGACTCCTGTCTGATCTCATCTGTCAACCTGTCCATCACCATTGCAAATAAGAAAGGGCTCAGAGCTGATCCTTGATGTAATCACTCCCACCACAGACCTCACCGCTGTCATACTACCCTCGTACATATCCTGTTCCACTCTTACATACTTCTGACACTCCCGACTTCCTCATAAAATACCACAACTCCTCTCTAGGCACCCTGTGATATGCTTTCTCTAAATCCACAAAGACACAATGCAACTCCTTCTGACCTTCTCTGTACTTCTCCATCAACAGTCTCAATGCAAACATTGCATCTGTAGTGCTCTTTCCTGGCATGAAACCATACTGCTGATTACTAATCATCACCTCCATTATTAACCTAGCTTCCAATACTCTTTCCCATAACTTCATGCTGTGACTGATCAATTTAATCCCTCTGTAGTTACTACAGCTCTGCACATCATCCTTATTCTTAAAAATCGGTACAAAAACATTTTTTCTCCATTCCTCAGGCATCCTCTCACTTTCCAAGATTTCATTAAACAATCTAGTTAAAAACTCCACTGCCATTTCACCTAAACACCTCCATGCTTCCACAGGTATGTCATCTGGACCAACAGCCTTTCCGTTCTTCATCTTCTTCATAACTATAGGTTCATAGGTTGGTACTAGGCTATCAGCCCTAAGGCCTATGCAAGCCTAGCCATAACAATTCCCTGGAAATTTCTTCCCACAATATTTACTTCTCTGGGCCCCTGTCTAGCAGGGTGACTGACATGATCCCCGGGGTGAATTTCCTATCTCCCATCCAATCATCAAGGTTCCTTTTGAAGAGGGCCAATGAGGCACTCTGCTTGACATGTATGGACAGTCTATTCCAGAGTATGGGGAGTCTCTGGGTCAGGAACCTATCCCTCCAGCATGTTTTGTTCTTTGTGATAAGGTTTAGATCCCTGGAGCATGTGGCTCTGAGGGATTGGGATTTCTTTAAGTGGAGCATGTCCAACAGCTCAGGGTTTGTCATGGCCTTGTATGTTAAGCAGAGATCACCTCTGAGTAGACAATATGCAACAGAGTATAGATGGAGTTTTTTTAGACGGTTGGCATATGGCATCTGCTTTAGGCCTGTGATTCTTTTAGTGAGGTATTTCTGTGGCCTTTCCAGCTGTTGCAGATGTCTTGTGAGGTACATACCAAATGGGGCATTATACTCTATAATGGGTCTAATGAGATATGAGTACAGTGGGACAATGACCTCTTTTTCTGGATGAAAAGCCCTTAGTGATGAGGTGTGCCACATAGAAGGATTTCTTGACTGTTGTGGCGATGTGGTTATCGAAAGTGAGACCAATGTCCACTTGTGTCCCTAAGTCTCTCATCGCACTTTCGATGTTTAGTGTCATGCCACCTATGTGGTAGTTCATGGGTACATGTTTTTTTCCAAAGGGGATAACTATACATTTCTTGGCATTAAGCTTGAGCCCATGGCTCTGGCACCAGGCATCTGTTTCTGTAAGGCCCTTTTGTAGAATATCCACATCCTTTGGGGATTCAATAATGGCTCCCAGTTTGCAGTCATCTGCAAACTTTGTTAGTCAGAGTCTCTTAGTGTTGGCCTGTACTTCAGAGAAGTAGATGCCAAACAAGAGTGGTCCCAGGACTGAACCCTGAGGTACTCCACTTGTCTGGAGCTGGATTTGGAGTCAGCTACTTTTACAGTCTGGGTTCTGTCAGTAAGCCAGTTGGCAACCCATCGAGTGATGTAGGGATTTTTGCCCAGCTTAGTAAGTTTATCTATGATTCCAGAGTGGGGAATGGTGTCGAAGGCCTTGGCAAGGTCCAGATAGGCTGTGTGCCTTACCCTCGTCCACAGCTCTAGAGACCGATTTGAAGAAGTCAATCAGATTCACGAGACAAGATCAGCCCTTCACAAACCCAAACTGGGTGGATCCAGTGTTTGAAGGTTGCCAATGTCTTTGTTTATAAGTCCCATGATAATGCGTTCCATGCCCTTGCAGATCAGGCTTGTCAGACTGATGGGACGGTAGTTCCTGGGATCCAAGGCGGATCCTCCATTGTGGAGCGGGATAACTGTAGCTGTGTGCCTATCCTTACTTCCTCCTTGCTAATCCACTGTACTTCATGATTCACTATCCGCACATCATCCAACCTTCTTCTCCCTCTCATTCTCTTCATTCATCAGCCCCTCAAAGTACTCTTTCCATCTGCTCAACACACTCTCCTCGCTTGTGAGGATGTTTCCCTCATTATCCTTTATCACCCTTACCTGCTGCACATCTTTACTAGCTCAGTCCCTCTGTCTAGCCATTTGGTACAGGTCCTTTTCTCCCTCCTTAGTGTCCAACCTTTTATACAACTCTTCATATGCCTTATCCTTAGCCTTCGCCACCTCTCTCTTTGCTATGCACCTCATCTCCTTATACTCTTGTCTACTTTCTTCATCTGACAATCCCACTTCTTCTTTGCCCACCTCTTTCTCTATATACTCTCCTGTACTTCTTCATTCCACCACCAGGTCTCCTTGTCCTCCTTCCTCTTTCCAGATGTCACACCAAGCACCTTTCTAGCCAGAATATAAATAATTAAAAACAGATGTTGAAGTAAATAACATACAAGACTTGAGATATGTACAACAATAAAAAGTAGTACGCATTTACACTGACTAAAGCAGACAAGGTTGCTAATTTTCATAAGAAACAGAAAAATGCAGAGAACTACTACTAAAAATAGCAAATTACTGTGAATCTGAGCACTAGCAAGCTAGGAAAAAAAATCAAACACTTTACGCAGTATTGGACTTTGGATAAGTAATACATCTGGATTAAAGGGGAGAGATGGTGAAGCACTGAAGATGTAGAAACTAGCCTGAAGTGGAAATTGTCAAGAATTAGGCTACTGGTGGATGGGATAAACAGGAGAACCTCTCTATGAATTATTTCAATCTGAAAATCAAAAACCATTCTATAAAGAAAAGCTCTTCTAGATTCAAGACCTTGTACACAGAATACATAGTCATAAGATGGTAAAAAATTATTGGCCAGTTGAAGAAGTAGGGTACAAGATGCACAGTCTGCGGTATTAGGGAGCTGCTTTGGGACAGCCAAGTATGTGAAATACCATTTTCTAGATTTTAAAATAAGGGTAACAAAAGGGATGTCATCCTATTTTTAACAAAAGAGTAACCCAAGAACAGTGAGCTGCAGTGGCATTCATATTTAGGGGATTAAAGGGTAAAAGTAAATATGGTTAGATAACATTCATGGGTATTTTAAGAAGTTCAGAGAGAGGATACAGGTGAAGAGGGACCAAAACAAACTCCTAGGTACTTAAATATGGAGACCAATTTTAGGGGATTATTAAGTTTAATATGTTCCAAAAAGCACTGTTTGGATTTTATTACAAGATCATCTGAATGAAGGCTGCATTTGTCAGGTGAGTAAGAAGCCATGTTGATATGCAGTAAGAATGTTTTATTTAAATAATATGAAACCTGCTCATACAGGGACTTATCTATCAGTCTAGATAGTTTTGAAAATAAGAGCAGCCAGTAGTTTGACATGAAGATTGTTGTTTTGGAATTGGCAGATGAAGGATTCGTTGCAAGTGGTGGGAAAAATGCCTTGTCATTGGATTCAGATTAAAAGCTAGCAAAAATAGGTAATAAATGCAGGCTTTCACAGTTTATGGAACCATGGACAGAAAAAGTCACAGCCAGGATCGCAAAGAGTATATCAAAAAGCTTGTCTGTCTGCTCTGAGATGATTCTTATAGGATGAAAAAGGCAGAGACACACATCTGTAGGAAAGGTTGTGTAATGCAGCTGGGAGGTATATGGGTATGATATGAACAATAAATTCAGTTTGAAGTGTACAGGGATGGGATTGTCTTAGACTTATTAGCTTTTCCAGATTTCCTTTAATTTTATTCCAAAATGTTTGGGGCATGAATTGTAGTTAAAGGGACTGTTGATCCTTGTAAATATACTTTTGTCTTTTGATGTCTCTGGGCTTAGTTTCTGTGGCTGACTTGGTACTATTGGCAAAGATTTGAATGATTTTTTCCCCAAGAAACATTCCTTTGTTTTAGTGTGTGTGTGTGTGTGTGGGGAAGGGGGGGGGGCACCCAAACTTTCCTGGTACCCTTTTATGCCTAAAACATGTGCAAGTTTAAGCAAGATGTCAGTAAAGACTACATAGGCCAAAGTCAAGAGACTGGGCAAGAAACAGAAGACAAATTTGTGTAAAGTAAGTCATTTTTCAAGATGTAGATCTGATCTGAGGGTCCTATGTCTTAGCAGACAGAAATGATGGAGAACATTAGTGTTTTTAATGACAAGTTGAAAATTACTGTACCATTGTGACTGAACCTAAGACAGCAACACAAACACAGCTGATTCTGGTGAGTCTTTTAGTAATAAGATTGCAGAGAGAGTGTTTGCTAGATCGGGGGATTGCCCTGGATAGTGTTAAGTTGAGAAGAGAGTGGTCTCCATATGAAAGACAGCAAGTCCCAAAGTAGAACCATTTTAGATTTGTCAATAATGGGAGGGGCTATACAGAAGGTTATCAAAATTAGTAGTGGAGGCAGGAAGAGGAGGATAGCCAACAAGGGGAGATGTAGGTTGATAAATAACAAAGAATTTACCTTATATGCCTTTAGTCAGGAACAACACTTCAGGATGTGCAAACAAAAAATTTATTTTTTACAGTGCTGGGAGTCCGTCTTCATAGCCCTTGATAAAGCATTCTCACTTTACATACAAAAACTGTAATTTTATAAATTTTCTCATCAAACCGCTCATGCAATTTCATTATGTTATAATGACTATGTCCTATAGAAAACTTTGCAAATGCCCTCATCCCTTGTGATTTTTGCCTCAGACTTCACGTGAACACCTTCTTATACATGCTTCCAAGGGATCTTGTTTCTGACCTTGGATGCTTCAAACCTGCCCTAGCAACAACACATTCCTATCCTGGAGGAGTCATGCAAAAAAATTCCTTTTTGTAATAACTACATGCCTGACTTCATGCAACACATACTATTCTCTCTTACTACATACTAAAAGAATGCAGTTTGAAAAGAACAGTAATACTGTAGCTTATGAAGCTATATTTTTCCCAGCCCTGCATATAAATTATATTTGCTTTTTTTTAACGATCATATTATAGCATCATTAATAAACTGAAATTAATATGCAGTTTTAATAAGCTGGTCTTGTCCCATAACAGTTTCCTCCCACTGACACTTTCAGTGTCATACCATACTATATTATATTTTTATTTTTCTTAACTTGATAAAATACGTCTCAGCATCATAATATTCATCATCAATTTTTCTCAAAATAGAACTGTCATTGATTTGTGCATGCAGTGGCATTTCATGTGCAGGTGAAGTTAAACATCTTGTAATCACTGCCATTAGAATAGAAAATACCAAAATGATCACAAATATAATAAAAAGTACAATGACAATAGCCCGGATTATGCTAGTTCCCAGATTACCAAAAATACTGCCCAACCATCCAAAAAGTGTCCAGTTTTTGGATGTGCTGTCCAACTCTTTAGCCCTTTGTTCCATGAAGTTTGCCAGTGTTTCCTGTTCATCATGATAGTCACTAATATACGAACAGCAATGACTCCCTATGAGGGCACATGACTCCCCTTTTGCAGCAAGCATTACATCAAGTGCCATTCGATTCTGTAACACCACAGTTCACATTTCAGTCATTTCTCAATTTGCCATCCTAATGTGATGTGAAGGTTCGTTGGCCACCTCCTGTAGAATGTGAGCAAGCATGGTGATTTCAAGCACTGTCTTTGCACTCCATACCCAGGATTAAAAAGTGAAAGTACTTGCTCTGTCCAGTGGATTGCTCGCTTATTTCTCAGTATACCTACTGGTGGGTGTTCAAAATGTTGAATAGCAGGAGTAATATAGCCTACAAAGCAACATCCAGACCAGTTTGTAGGGAACCAGGGGTATGCATGATCACCAAAGATGTAGTAACGGTCACTTATGCCCATGCCACACCCCCAGTCATAGCTTTTTAACCAGGGATATGCATGATCACCAAAGATGTAGTAACGGTCACTTATGCCCATGCCACACCCCCAGTCATAGCTTTTTAAGTGCAAAGAGTCTAACGCACACTTTCATGCCTGGTGTTATTACATTTGCTTTTTCCTACTGGTACACTCCCACTTCTGGCATAACATGTGTCTCAATGATGTGTGGTTGCAAGTTGAAGAGACAACCTTTGAAAAATCAGTTACATTACTGCAGGTTAAGCTGATGTCGTTAAGGTAGTTTTCAAATGACACCTGTGATGCAGGGGATGGGAATCATAGGAATCCCTGCCTTAGAATGATGAGGTATATGTGAACATATCCAGCAGTTTGTTTTGTTTAGATCCTTGGCATATTGCCAAAAGACCAGCAGGAAATTGTTTTCTCTCAACCAGTTTACAGAAGGGAACAGCATCAGAAACAAAGCAAAAGTATCTATTGTCACTGGATTCATCATGGACTGCTACTGAAGCTGACCTTCTCACTGGGCAGATGATTTATCTGTCAGACCTCGATTTCCTTCTGTTGCCTGAGGTAATTCATCTGGGGTCCCCACATGACAGGTCTTCTTGCAATGAGATGAATAGATCCACGGTGGTAGTCCTGCACAGCAAACTGCAGTCAAAGTAGTTAGCAGGACCTGGAAAGGTCCCTTCCACCTTGGGCTGAGGCAGTTCTTCCTCTGAAAAACTTTCACATATACCCAATCGCCCAGTTGTAGTTGATGGTCAGGAGGCTTTGGTAATGCTGCACTTACTGTTTGATGATATTGCTGCAAAATTTTGAGGAGTCTCCTACAATAAGAAATCATAGCATCATCTGACAAAGTTAAATTGGCATTTCCCACTAGAAGGGTAGCTGGGAGGGCCATGGGTCTCCACATTAATATTTCATATGGACTCAATTTTCTGGTGGCATTCAGTGAGGCCTTCATACTCATTAATGCTAAGGAAAGGGCTTCGAGCCACTTTAAATGAGTTTCAGCACAAATCTTCAAAATTTTATTTTTAAGGGTCCTGTTTACCCTTTCCACTAATCCAGATGACTGGGGATGGTTGGGACAGTGAAGACTCAAGTTAGTATTAAAAGCTTTACATAACCCTTTAAACAGATTATTATTAAAATGAGTTCCCTGGTCACCGTTAATGCTGCATATACCGAATCTCGGTATATAATCAGATAACACTTTTTTTAATAACTGTGACTGCATCAGCTTTGTGACATGTGTAAGCTTCCACCCATGCTGAGAACATACACACTACCACCAAAATAAATTGTAAATTATTAGTTTTAGGCATCTGGATGAAATCCAGCCGTATATTAACAAAAGGTCCCCAGGATGGAGGTAAACGTGCAGATTTGGTGTTGGCATGTTTGCTTATGTTATATTCCAAGCAAATACTACAATTTTGTATATACTGAAGTATCAGAGAGGAGACATGAGGAGCATACCAACTTTGGGTAATTCGATTAAATAAAGCTGACTTGCCTGTATGGGCTGGAAGATGATATGCCCTTACCAGGTAAAGTAGCAAAGAGGTAGGCACCACCAGTCAGTTGTCCAGATGTCGCCATATGCCATCAGAGGATTTTCTACATCCATCCTTGAGCCACCTCAGAACTTCTCCCTGTGATGCTTCAGCTTGAAAGGCTGACAAATTTTTAAAATCAAACATCATTACAGTTGGAGTTGGTCATAGTTACATGCTCAGATCTTTATAACAATCTTTTACTGCTTGTTTAGCAGCTTTGTCTACCAAATTATTGCCCTTTGTTATAGCATCTATGCACTTTTGATGGGTACAACAATTGATTACGGACAGCTTTTTAGGTAACAAAAGTGCATCTAACAATGATTTTATGTACCCTGAATTTTTAATTTGATTTCCTGAAGAGGTCAAAAACCCCCTCTCTCCAAAGCTGCACAAAATCATGTACCACCTCAAAAGCATAACGGCTTTCTGTAAAAATATTGGCCACCTTGTCTTTGGCTAACTCACAGGCATTTTGCAAACCCACTAGCTCAGCTATTTGAGTAGAGTGAACACCCTTTAATCTTTGCTGCAACAATATTGTTTCTTCAGTGCAGACTGCTATTCCCGAGATCAACTTTCCTGTTTGATCTCTTCCACAGGAGCCATCCACAAACAGATGCATGTCAGCATTGGGTATAGGAGTGTCCTTTAAGACCTCCCTAGGAGAAAGTAAATAGTTAGTTACACAAACACAATCATGCTCTTAACCATCATCAGCAGTAGGCAACAGAGATGCAGGATTTAGAACAGGACAGCAGATCAGAGAAATAGATGGAACAATGCAGTGCAAGTTCATATCTAGTTAGACGTGCAGTTGAGAGTGGTTGAGTTTTCATTTTAAGCAAAAGATACGATACAGAATGAGGGGCAGCTACTGTGAGATCATGCCCAAGCACCAACGATTGTGCCAGATTAACTAGAATGGCAGCAGCGGCAACTGCCCTTAAACACAGTGGAAAACCTTTTGCAACAGAATCAAGTGCTGGGCTGTAATAAGCTAATGGACGATAGCTGTCCCTATGTTTTTGTGTAAGTACGCCTTGAGCAAATCCATTCCTTTCATGACAGAATAAAAGTCTTATCATAGTCTGGTAACCCTAAAGCTGGGGCAGTAGCTAAAGCTTGCTTCAAGTTCTGAAATGAATTTTCCTCTTCACTATTCCAAAGGAGAGGCTGTGGTGCATCCTGCTTTAAAAGGTTTGGCAATTTCTGCGTATTTAGGGATACAATGTCTACAGTATCCTGTCATACCTAGGAAAGACCTAAGCTGTCTCTGAGTAGTCAGATGTGGGGCCTTACATATTGCAGCAATATGAGATGGTAACACTTGCCTGCTACCCTGGGCTATTAAATAACCAAGATAACGTACCCAAGATGACCACAGTTGCAGTTTTTTTCTAGGCACTTTGTGTCCCTTTTCTGCAAGGTATTCTACTGACATTGCTGAAAGAAGTCTGATGCTATTAGTAAATCATCTACATATTGTACTAACACAGACCCACCCAGAAATTTCACATTCTCCAAATCTTTTTTTAGAATTTGAGAAAATAATGGAGATACAGTATATCCTTGTGGCAACCGTGTCCATATATATTGGTGTCCCTGTTAAGTAAAAGCAAACAGAAACTGTCAGGGTGAATAGGTATAGGAAAGAATGCTGAACATAAATCTATCACAGAAAAGTAACTAGTAGGTTGTATGCAACTCAGTATTGTTGCTGGATTTGGAACAACAGGAAAAGTAGGTAGCACTGCATTACTTACAGCCCTTAAGTCATATACAAATCTATAAGTACCCTTTCCTGGCTTTTTCACTGGAAAAAATAGGAGTATTACAAGGGCTTTTAGCTGGTATTATTATACCTTGCTGTATAACAGATTGAATTACAGGTTTGATTCCTTGCTCTGCTTCCGGCTTTAGTGGATGTTGTGGAACTCGGGGGGGGGGGGCTGGTTTTGATGGATTTAATTTTATTTTTACTGGTTCTGCTGATTTCAGTATACCTACTTCATTTGCATGATTAGCCCACAAGTTGGCAGGTACCTGCTGTAGTAACTCTTCATCTGCCTGTTTGCTTCCAACAGGCTGTTCCTCGGCTTCTGCTAAAACTGCCAATACTTCCCCCTCTGATTCTGTTGGAACATTTAGATACACCCCTTCTGGGGTACAGTAAATAGTACAACCCAGCTTACATAACAAATCTCTTCTTAGTAGGTTTACTGGTGCAGTAGTACTCAAAAGAAAGAATGATTTTCATCAATCAGATCTAAAGAAATAGGGATGGGTTCTAAAGCAGGATACATAACCATAGTATTTGTTACTCCAACTGCCTTTACTTTATGCTCTGATACTGGTATTTGACTATATGAAGTAATTTTAGCACTGACCTAGTGGCACTAATGTCCACCAGAAATGGGTTTTTCTTTGAATTTATTTTCATCTTAACGTAGGGCCCATTTTGATCTATTGGCAGTAGAGGGTCAAGATTTACTTCTGTATTATTTCCTTGACCTAGTCATTATGGAGCTTCCTAATTCCTTCCAATCTGAGGAGGTGGTGGAGGAAAAACTGCATTATTATAATTTGGTTGCCACTCAGTCCAAGTGTCTTGGACTCTTTGCATTTGGTTGTGTGGGCACTCCCCTCTCCAATGCCCTGCTTCTCCACAATTAAAGCAAGATGTATTAGACGAAGCTGGAAGGGCATTGACAACCAGCTGCACCTTGTTCCCCTCAACCAGCACTTTTGCTAAATCCTCTAGCAATTCCTCTACCCCTTCCCCTGCTTCCACCTTGATCCCTTGGGTTTTCCAGCTGCCTAATTTGTAAAGTTAACAGCTTATCCTCAGTATCCTTCCTTCGTTTTTCCTGATACTCTGTGCAGTGATTTGCAGCACTTAATAAAGACTCTAAGTCCTTTCCTTGCCAGTCTATGAGCACTTGCTTTATTTGATTTTTTTACAGGGGCTTGGAGACCCTGCACAAAGGCTGCTGTGATAGCTGGCTTAGCTTGCTCTTCTGAGTCTGGTATTCCTGAATGCCTAGCAAATACTGTTTTAAGGTGACTCAAATGGTCTGCAGGGGCTTCCCCTTTATTTTTACATGCCTGTATTTTAGACCAATCAGTCCTAACTTGACACACATCCATAAATCATGTTTAACAATGCTGTTCGTTTATCTGTTAATGCATTCACTATGAGAGGGGAATCTGTTATTTCAGCCTTTTCCAGTAACTGCTTTCTTATTTCATCTGAAGTAACTACCCTCAGCAGTTGATTTAAATCTGTCAGAGTAGGACTGTAACATTCTATTACAGTTTTTAATTCTTCTTTGAATTTTAATGGATCATCTCTAATATTTGGAAAAGTTTTAGACCTAGTATGCAAATCAGCAGGGGTCCAAGGATGATGAACAAGTTGCCTATCGTTAACCCTCAAAATTTCCCTGAGAGGTGGTGGGACAGATCCCCTCCAGAGGTTGTAATCTCTTGTTATACCCTGTCATGTGAGTGTGCATGGTGAGATACAGGAGTGTCAAATACTAATGCCCCTGCTGGGGAAGTAGAAGCTATCTGGGAACAGTAGGAAGAAGAACCCCCCTCAACTGCAGATGCCTGTTCAGAAGATGAAGACTGAACAGGGGAACCAGTCTGAGATGTACCAGTATCATGCAAACTGGGTGTCCAATGGACAGTAGACAGAAAAATAGTGGTCTGAGAAACAAGAGAGTCTTGTACAGGAGATACCCATGCTGGTGCATACAGGGGTGGGGGTGCAGTAGCTACTGGAGGATTATCATCTTCTTCAGAAGTTTCTACTTTTTGGCCATCCTCAGTTTGTTCCTAACCTGCTAAGACAGGATAAAGGGATCCCTTTTTACTGATCTGTACTAATTTTTTAACCTTTTACATGTTGCAACAATTTCTTATTAACATCCTGCAACCCTCTTAATGCTGACTCCTTTTCCTTTTTAAGTGCTTCACTGTGCAAAGAATAAAACACTGTCATTTGTTCCCCACTTACTTTGATTTTCTTTCCTTCCAAAATACCTTTCAATGTCAGCAATTTAATCTTATCATAAGTTCCATTTAATGGAAATACTCCACCAGCACAATTCTTAGTAAGTTGAAACTGGTCATGAAAATATTTACAACCTTCCTTTCCATAGTTAAAATACATAAAATATGCAGGTGTTCCTTTTTCAGGGATTTGATCTTGCTTATATTTGCTCCCATTTTCTTATTTTATAAAAATGTTAGGCTTACCTTACAACTTCTGGATTCTGGCAATTCAAGACAGAAAATAACTAGTAATTCACACTCCATACAGGGAGGGAAAGGTAGGAAGTCTGTCGGCGTGCAGCAACAGAGGTTTCGATCAGCTATTCCAAAGACAGAAAATGACTGTAGTAATTCCACACTCCATAAAGGGAGGGAAAGGTTGGAAGTCTGTCGGCGTGCAGCAACAGAGGTTTTGATCAGCCTTTTCCCACAGCACCCCCTTGCTTTCATCCCTGCATGAGCTCAAACGTTACAGCTCCAGCATTGCAATCGGGATAACGGGGCGGACAGGTACTGTGTCCAGAACTGACCACTCTTTCGGACCCTCTGAGGGTACTTTCACACAATCACACTGTTAAGTCCCAGCGTGCTTTTGGGCTCATGAATTTATTTTGACAACACATACCGCTACATCCTATCCTGCTATGGGCTCATGAACTTCTTGTATAGTTAAGGCGCCACCCTGTGTTAATTTGTCCTTTACTGTATGTACACATACATTTACTATACTATCAAAAAATAAGAGAAAAGCACCTCTAAAGGAAGCCTTATCTAAGCAGAACTATCACAAATGAAAGAGGCTTCCACCAAAGCGAGTAAATAATTAAAACTCTTTTGGTTTTAACATTTTAATAAAGGAGTGCATAAAAACCGGTCTCGGGCCAAAACCAAGATGGGCAAGTGCTTTCTGTATGATACCTTCGTCAGATCCTTTTTTGGTTTCCTGAGTTCAATTTAATTTAAATCTTCCATTAGCCAATGGCGGACACAAGGAACTCAATTATTCAGAATCATGTCAGACCAATAGAGACACTCTTATTGGACACACCTTATTCTGGCCCAATCAAAAGATATTTGGTACTTCCTAGTCATTTAGAATTTTATCAAACCAATAAAATCACTCATATTTGACACATCTTATTCTGCACCAATCAGAAAGTATCTAGTACTTCCTATTCAAACTTCTCTTGTTCAGTACAAATTTTAATGGAACAATATGATTAAGTCCTGGTGGTAAATTTGCTCTTAAGTTCATAATCCATCTCATTTCTTCTTCCTCAGTTTTGTTAAAGAGATCTCTTCCACGAATACCAGTATTTACTTGAAATAGTACCATGAAACTAAATTTATGCCCCGAATTCTCACGTATATGTCCAAATAGAGCATTTGTGTCTATTTTGTTTTTAATATCTAATTGATGGCGAAGAATCTGCTCTTTAAACATTCTATTTGTCTTGCCTACATAGTAGGCTTGACAGGAATTACACATCACTATATAGACCACATTTTTGCTATTGCAATTTGCAAGACTGTAAAAAGTATGCCTTTAGTCAGGAACAACACTTCAGGATGTGCAAACAGAAATTTTATTTTTACAGCGCTAGGAGTCAGTCTTCATAGCCCTTGATGAAGGGATTCTCACTTTACATACAAAAACTGTAATTTTATACATTTTCTTATTAAACTACTCATGCAATTTCATTACAATATGACTGTGTCCTATAGAAAACTTTACAAATGTCCACATCCCTCATGATTTTCGCCTCAGATTTCATATGAACACCTTTCTATACATAATTCACCTGCTTCCTAGGGGTCTTGTTTCTGACCTTGGATGTTTCAAACCTGCCCTAGCAACAATGCACGTCTAGCCTGGAGGAGTCAGGCTAACAAATTCCTTTTTGTAATAGCTACATGCCTCACTTCATGCAGCACGTATTATTCTCTTATTACATACTAAAAGAATGCAGTTTGAAAAGAACAGCAATACTGTAGCTTATGAAGCGGTATTTTCCCTACCCTGCATACAAATTATATTTGCTTTTTTTTTTTTTTAACAATCATATTATAGCATTATTAATAAACTGAAATTAGTATACATTTTTAATAAGCTGGTCTTGTCCCATAACAGGTACATAAGTGATAAATGCCTAAATCCCAGAACTATATTGTTCCAAAAGAACTAGAGTAGTCCAATAGGAAAAGGTTGATCATATGCACCCAAGAAGGGAAGGAAAAAAGAAAGAGAACTCTTGGCCATCCGAAAAGTTACAGAAAGGAAAGCAGGGAGGGGCAGAATGCTGCAACAGTGAGAAGGACATCTACTGTTATGTTAATATCTTACACATCCCTTCTAAATCCTTATCAGTGTTGCAGTATTCCTAACATATGGGAAGAGTACAAAAACTACTGGAGATGATGGGTGGAGGAAGACACAGAAGAGCCTTTGAAAAACTCATGTAAGATGACTGCAGCAAAGCCTGCTCTGGCTCTAGAAATGGCATCTAACTTGTAACATTTAGCAAAGGTATGTACAGAAGCCCAAGTAGCAGCTTCTAGTACATATTTAGTATCCAGATCCTGGAAAAGGCATCAAAAGAGGCCACAGCCCTGGTAGAATATGCAGACAGACAGAAGAAGAAAGCTACTTGCCATAAAAAGAAAAGCAAAAAGAAATAGGCTTAGAAATCCAGGAAGAGACATTTTTGCTTAGAGCCAAACCCAACTTCCTGGCAAGAAAGGAAACAAAAAGCTGCTCATATTTCCTGATATCTTTGGTTTTGTCTAAGTAATATGTTAGTGAGCATGTATACCACACAAGGAGAGGTACTACACATAATGCACTATCCAAACACACTAATGACAAAGGTCAAGAGCATCGTTTTAAGTTCAGGATCTTGGAACAGATCTCAAGGACATACAGGAGAGGGGACATTAACAATTATACAGAGACCAGGGAAATCCATTGGATTATTAAGTTTAGGGCAGATATCACCCCAGGTCTCAATGGAAGGGTTCCCCTGCGACCTCTGCTGAAATCAAGAAGGTTATTGTCCAAAAGATGTTAAGAGGCTATGAAGAGTTTTTTACTTTGTGGCCAGTAGGGTCTTTTTGAACCTTTATATGCATAGATGCTCTGTCAATGTTTTGATAGTTATGTTACTAAAATTTTTCCGCCCCATCTGTCACACATACTTTTGATTTATTTATTCCAATAATGGATATGAATATGAATGGCTTTGTTTTGAAATGCCGTACTGTTTTATGATGGTGTATAGGAATTTTATATATGACTTTTTTACATGATATTTTTAATGAGCCATGTACCTTTAAATAATGGACAGGATTTTGGCGCCATTTTGGCTTTTTAAACTGATGTTTACAGACAGTTTAGTTGTATAGGTCTGAAGAAGCTCATGCGAAAGCGCTCACCTCTTTTTATTAATAAACCTGCTTTTTACATACCTCGCCTGCACTTGGATTATTTACATCATTGGCTATTGGATTTAGGAGCTACTTGTGATTTAAATGAGACTGCAATCCTCCATTGTTTTGCTCAGCGGTGTTTGTTTTTAACTAAGTAATATGTTAGCTGTGTATGTAAATCCAAGGTGTGAAGAATCCTTTCACTATCATTCTATGGGGAGGGAAAAAGAAGGAAGACAAATTGTTTGACTGAAGGACAGATCAGTAACCACCTTGGGCATAAAGGAAAGATTGGTATGAAGAGATACAGAGACAAACAAAAGGTGGAACTTCTATAAGTGCTTGGAGTTCAGAGATGCTCCTGACAGAAGTAAGAGCTACTAACAGTAGTTTTCCAAGTATAGTCTTAAAAGGAAGAGGAAAATGCAGGTTCAGAGACTGAGTCAATTTCTCAAGAACAAAATTAAGGTGCCAAGGAGGAGGAACATGTTTTCTTGGGGGTCTAATATGAAGGACAACTTTCAAAAATTACTCTACTTCAAAAGTAAAAGCCATTTTGGGGGAGGGTGGACAAGAGCAGATAAGCAAAAATGGTTGACAAATGTACTTTAACAGATGAATATGGCAGGTCAGAATTGAGCAACTCACACAAACACAAGGCCACGGGAGTACTCACAGAAAAAGGATCCAGGTCGTTTGGGACACCAAACAGAAAATCTATTCCATTTAGCCACAAAGGATCTTCCAGTAGTGGGTTTCCTGGCTTACTGTAGAACCAAAAGCACATTCTCAGAGAACTGGTGTCAAAAAGGAATCAAATATCTATTATCTAATGAGTCAAATGAAGGGTGGACAAGTGAAGGTGAATGAGAGGTCACTTGCTCTGTGTGAGTAGATTCATCTCGTGAGATAACTTGTGATGATTGCCCCTGGACAAATGGAAGAGAAGAGGGAACCAATGCTGTCTTGGCCAGAAATGGAGTCACCAACATGATTTTGGGCGTGCCCACAAGATAATCTGCAGGACTTTTGGTAACAAAGAAGGAGGGGGATTAGCATACAGAAACATCCCCTGTTAGAATCTCCTTGTGTTCTGACTGGAGTGCTTCTCATACAATCTGGAAATATATCGCCAAGTATATTTCTTGGCACTTTTCAGAGTTCTGCATTGTCTTAATTTTTGGCCAACTGAATTATTTTATATATTTGCTGACACTGTTTGCAGTTTTCTCATCTGTTCTGAAACTGGTTCCCCCCTATTCCTGTGGTGGTGTTAAAGCTTATAAAACTGGGCTAACTGATCATTTAAGTGTTTTTCAACTGTTGAGGGCTACACACTCAAGTGCAATAGCCATTTTTCTGCTTTAAAATTTGTTTTACTGTATCGGTTTTAGTTTTTGAAAAAAAAAAAAAAAAAATTCCTCTCTCTCTACTCGGTTCCCACCTTTCTATAACCAGTAGAGTCCAGTTTTCAGATTTTGCTGAATTCTGGGCAGTTTTGTAGTTTCTGTGTTGCCAGGCCTTACTAAGATAGAAGGATGCTTCTCTGCTCATCAGTGAGAGTGGTGAGCTTTGAGCAGCCTGTCGCTGAAGGAGTGGTTTCAGCTCAGAATCTAGCTTTATTGTCCATTTTGGGCTATTTCTATCCCTTTCATCTTTCTGTTTAAAAACCTGTGTTTGTGCAGGTTTGCACATTGTGCAGCGCAGTTTAACTAGGGTTAAACTATTCCCGGTGCCAGAAAGTCTACTCTTCTAATTTTCTCTTAGAACTAGCCAGTTTTCTAGTTTTAGCACTCAAAACTGTTTCCTTGTGTTCAGCACTTGTTCAAAATATATTGCAAGCACAAAATCTACAAATTACTGCAGCACTCAACTTTCCTCACTTGTTAGGAGGAAAACAGTTTTTAGTACTTAAATTAATAAGCACCTATCCAGGCATGTCTAAGGGTCAGCTCCTGGTATTTTCCCCTGTCCACCTGATGAATCTGGGCATTTTGGGGCAATGTAGCAATTGCCTCAAGTACATGGACAACCCTCTCCTCCTACCACCCTCCATTACAACCTGTGAGAAATGCACTTATATAGCCAAACCAGAAGCCAAGCTCTCTCCAGCCAAAACTGTACTAGATAGTCAAGAGGAGAAGCTAAACACCTGCACAATATCACACTCAACACATAGTCCATCAAAACCTACATCACCTAAACCCACACATAGTAACACAAAACACACACCTACATTCACAGAGGCTCTCAATAAAAATCTGCCCAGAGATCTCCAAAGCTGCAATGCAAGCAACAACCACCCCCGACACTACCCAAATGACATACCCCATAAAATCAGTGTGCCACTCAACCTCAGCCCATAAGGCAAAACAACGTACCCAACACACTAGTCATAGGTGACTCTAGTCAGGCACACTGATGTCCCACTCACCAGGCTAAACAAGGAGAAAGTTACTGTCAGTTGCCTGTCGGGTGCCAGGGTCTGCCACATAATACAAGCACTCGGGTCACTCCACAGCAAGTACAAATATGACTCTGTCATTGTTCATGTTGGTGTTAATGACCTGAGACGTACCTCCTTGGACTACATGGAAAGAGACATGGAGGAGCTCTCGGATCATGTAGCCCAGGCAGGGTTGACCCTAGCCCTGAGTAGCATCCTGCCATTGCCCAGAATGATACCACAATACAAGGACAAAATGATTGACTTCAACAATTGGCTAAGCTTCTGGCGTCATTCTAAGGGGATCCAGTGTCTGTCTGCCTGGGACAACATGATTGACAGACCACACTGTTTTGCCAGAGATGGCCTGCACCTGTCACCCCTAGGATTTCAGATACTGGCTAAGGCTCTTGCCACACCTATAGTGCCTTTTTTAGGGAATGTTTAAATGACAAACTCACCACCGTAGCAGGTATAAGCAAGAAAAATCTGAGGGTAATGCTACTCAATGCTAGATGTCTAATTCTCAAAATACACTCACTCGAGGCACTCCTTAAAATGGAGAACATCGACATCTGTGCAGTGACGGATACCTGGTTCAAGGCGCCAGAGAGCACCCCTGCATTACCAGGCTATAACTCATATCACACCTTTCGGCCACCTAACCTAGACCGAAATATTAAAGGAGGAGGCGTGTCCATATTCATTAAGGATATCCACACCTCCAGGCTAGTTGCTCAACATAATGCATCTGAAATGATCCAAGTGCAACTAACACTGGGCAAGACTGCAATCCAGGTTGTAGCTCATTACAGATACCCCACCATGCCCCAGGATGCCCACTCCTGGGTAATATTAAGGTACAGCCTAATAACGGGTGATTTCAACTACCCCACCATCAACTGGGAAAACTACTCGTGTACTAACTCACTTGCTCAACGCTTTCTGGAATTCATACATTCCAACACCCTGGATCAGCTTGTTCATACCCCCACCAAGGGCAGCAATATCCTGGACCTGGTCATTACCAATATGGGCAACCGATGTTCCATGCAAGAGGTCAACTCCTCACTGGTCAGATCTGACCACAAGCTAATCACCCTAGACATCAATATCCCGCTCCCAACCCCCCCCCCCCCATTAAGGAAACCTCTGTAAAAAACTTCTCCAAAGCCAACTTCATGCTTCTTAAAACAGGAGTGGCAAGCTTCAAAACACCCATACAGATGAAAAATAGAGGTACGACTGCTGAATCCTATACAAATGCACTGTATAAGCACATACACGAGTGCATTGATCGTACCATCCCCAACAGAACCAAGACACTATCCTCCAAAAAAGGGAAGCCAATCTGTTGGTCCCCTGCCATAAACAAATTTTACAACAGAAGGAAGAAGCTGTTGCAAAAAAAGAGTAAAATTCCTTGATTGCAGGAACTCCCAGGTCAGCCTCAATAAGAAGCAGAGATCCCTCATAAAATCCTCCAAAGCTAGTTATGAAAATAAAATCGCCACTGATTCTAAAGACAACCACAAAGCATTCGACAGCTATGTCAAGAATCTCAATGGTGACACTCAGATCTGCTCCGAGCTACAGCATAATGGGACTAGATATACAGAACTGATATTGCCAACATCCTGGCAGATACGTTCAGTGAAAACTTCACCCCGCAAAGATCCCATCACTATACCGGAAGAATGTAAAGCCCCTGTAATCATGGCTGCACAAGTAAAGACCACAAGCTCCAAAGCCAAGAACACAACATCCATGGGACCTGACAACATCCCAGGCTGCGTTCTGCATGAACTACAGAACGAACTGGCACCCCACCTAAGTACCATGTTCAATCACAGCCTCATTTCAGACTTTGTGCCTACTGAATGGCGCACAGGGATGGTTATCCCACTCCACAAAGGGGGCGCTACCACGGACCCTGGGAACTACTGCCCCATTAGCCTGACAAGCCTGGTCTGCAAGGCCATGGAACATATATTGGAGCTTACAAACAAGGACATAGGTAACCTCCAAACTCTGGACGCCACTCAGTCTGGGTTTGTAAAAGGTAGGTCATGGCTATTAAACCTGGTTGACTTCTTTGAAGCAGTCACCAGAGCCGTGGATGAGTAAGGTGGTGCACATAGCCTATCTTGACCTTGCCAAGGCTTTCGACACCATCCCCCACTCTGAAATTATAGACTCACTAGACTGGGCATAAATCCCTATGTCACAAGATGGGTGGCCAACTGGCTCAATGACAGAACCCACACAGTGAAAGTAGCAAACTCTGAATCCAACTTCTGACTAGTGACAAGTGGAGTACTACAGGGCTCAGTCCTGGGTCATCTCCTGTTTGGCATCTACTTCTCAGAAGTCCAGGCTAATACAGCAGGTCTTTGGCTAACGAAATTTGCAGATGACTGCAAACTAGGTGCCATAATAGAATCACCTAATGATGTGGAGATTCTATAAAGGGGCCTCACTGAGACTGATGTTTGGTGTCAAATGCATGGCCTCAAGCTCAATGCCAAGAAGTGCACTGTCATCCCTTTTGGGAAAAACACTGTACTCATTAACTACCACATAGGCGATAGCCTACTAAACACCAAAAGTGTGATAAGAGACCTTGGGGCACAGGTGGACAGTAGTCTCTCCTTTGATAATCACATTGCCACAGTAATCAGGAAATCCTTCTATGTGGCACATCACATCACAAAGGGGTTCACCTCCAGAGAAAAGACGTCATTGTTCCTCTCTACTTATCCCTCATCAGACCCATTATAGAGTACAATACCCAATTTGGCATGTACCTCACAAGACATCTACCGCAACTAGAAAGACCACAAAAATACCTCAGTAAGAAGATTACTGGCCTCAATGCCACATGCAGACCATCTCAAAAAACTCCAGCTCTACTCCATCACTTATCGCCTACTCAGAGGCAACCTCTGCCTAACATACAAAGCCATGACAAACACAGATCTGTTGGATACGCTACACTTAAAGAAATCCCAATCCCTCCGAGCTACACGCTCCAGGGACCTAAACCTTGCCACCACAATAAAAAAGTACAGTTTTGTACCTACCATAAATGTAGATGTTCGAGGATTCCATTGCTGCAGTCCTGACTATTGGGTATAGTCCGTGTCCCAGTCGGCCCGAATACCAGAGTATAAGGCTGACGTCGGTCAGGGCGCATTAGACTGACGTCAGTACGTCAGGGTACTAATGCGCATGACCGACGTCATATCCTCAGTCTTTTTTTTGCCCCAGATGTCAGAAGACCCAAAAAGACAAGTCCCAAAACAACCTGCACCAAAAACATGTATAATATATACAACAATATATACATATATATATATAAAATATAAGCATGTAAACTCACCTACACAACCACTCCTAAACACAGAGGGGAAGGAGGGAGGGTAAATTGGACTGCAGCAATGGAATCCTCGAACATCTACATTTATGGTAGGTACAAAACTGTACTATGTTCTTCGTCTTCCATTGCTGCAGTCCTGACTATTGGGTAGAATCCCAAAGCAGAGGTAAGGGAGGCTGGCAAATTATAAAGTAGCAGGAGCTGACAACATGCCTTGTAAAACAGCTGTGGCAAAACCAGCCCTAGTCTTAGAGTATATAGGCAGGTGATAATGCCTAGAGAAAGTATGCACTGAACTCCAAGTAGCTGCTTCCAGAATATCCTTAGTTGCCACCCCTTAGAAATGCTGTTGAAGTGGCAGTAGCCCTAGTGGAATGAGGCCTAATCCCAGCTGGAATCTCCTTGCCATGATGGGAATAACAAAATGCAATGCAAAAGCCAATCCACCTAGAAATAGTTTGTTTTGACACAGGCTTGCCCTGTGAACTCAAAGCAAAAGAAACAAGTAACTGCTGAGACTGCCTAAAATTCTTAGTCCTGCTCAAATAATAACGCAATTGCCTGTGTACATCTAAAGTGTGCAAAATCTTTTCCCCTTTATTTTGAGGATCTGCAAAAACGTAGGCAAATGAATAGTTTGGTTTAAAGCCACACTAGAAACCACCTTAGGCATAAAGGAAGGATTAGTACGTAATGATACCCTGTCCTTGTGGAAAATCAAAAAGGGCTCTACTGCCATAAGGGCCTGCAACTCAGACACCCTTCTTGCAGAAGTAATAGCCAACAGAAAAGCAGTCTTCCATGACAAATATTTCAATTCAGCAGTAGCTGCAGGCTCAAAAGGTTGTAGAGTAAGTTTTTCCAACACAAAATTGAGATCCCAAGCAGGAGTAGGAGCTCTACGTGAGGGTCTTATATTCTTTGCCCCTCTAAGAAACTGCTTGAACAAAGGATGCGAAAACAAAGGTGGGTCACAATCATAGTGAGCTGAAATTGCTGCAGCATGAATCTTTATGGAAGAGAAGGACAAACCTTTGTCCAATAATTCAGTAAGATATTGAAGAGCCACACTCACATTAGGCTCTGAAATCTCCAAATTCTTTGCTGTACTCCAAAATAAAAATCTCTTCCATTTTTCTGCGTACACTCTCCTAGTACTAGGCCTTCTAGCTTCCATAATCACATTTAAAACTTGTTGAGGAAGCTGAGACCTGCAGTGTTTCAACACAGAATATGCCAGGCTGTGAGATGAAGAGATTGAAGGTTGACATTGAGCAGATGACCGTCCTTCTGAGATAACAGATGAGGAATCAGAGGTAAAGGCCATGGAGGCTTCTTTACCAGACTCCGTAGAAGTGGGTA
Source organism: Protopterus annectens (assembly GCF_019279795.1). Lineage (NCBI taxonomy): Eukaryota > Metazoa > Chordata > Ceratodontiformes > Protopteridae > Protopterus > Protopterus annectens. The sequence goes on along the minus strand of NC_056743.1, from coordinate 885,568,530 downwards.
CCAGTGTTGCCGAGGCCAAGCTGGAGCTATCAAAATCATCCTTGGCCTGTCTTGTCTGACCTTTAACAGTACCTTTGGAAGAAGCGGTAGAGGTGGAAAGGCATACACATGAAGGTTTTTCCAACTGAAAGACAGAGCATCCACTTTCCAAGCTGTGTGATGAAACCCCTTTGTGCAATACTTTGGCAGCTGGTGGTTTAGTGGAGAAGCGAACAGATCTATGTCTGGAGTTCCCCATGACACTGTCAGTTTCTGAAATACATGAAGATCCAGTTTCCACTCGTGGGGATCCATGATTTGTCTGCTTAACACATCTGCTAAGGAGTTCTGTGCTCCTGGCAGAAACCTTGCCTGAAGAGTTAGTTGCAAGCTCAGCGCAGTCTCCCATAAAATCATTGCTTGCCTGCATAGCGGATAAGAATGTGTTCCCCCTTGCTTGTTGATGTACCACATGACAGTTGTGTTGTCTGTTAGAATCAACACCTGCCCTGGAAGAAGTAACTCCTTGAAAGCCATTAATGCAAACTGGACTGCTAACATCTCCTTCATGTTGATATGTAGATGCTGTAGTCTGGCAGGCCACTTGTCTTGTATCCACTTTCCATTTAGATGAGCTCCCCAAGCAATGTCCAAGGCATCTGTCGTTAGAATCTGACTTGCCTCTGGCCGGGTCACAGAGAGTCCCTTGTTTAGGTGACATTCCTGAGCCCACCACAAAAATTCCTTTTGAATGCAAGGTATTATTTGAATGACAGTGTCCAAATCCTGGCAGTGCTGTGTCCATACATTTTTGAGATACCATTGTAGCTTCCTCATATGCAGTTTGGCATTGGGAAGCACCAGAATACAAGATGCCATGAACCCTAATGCTTGAAGGACTGTCCTTGCAGTCAGCACGGACTGATGAGATAGTTGATGGAAGTAAAGTGACAGACTCTTTTGTTTGTCCGGGTTAAAAAGGCCATCTGGCCTGCTGTATTCAGTCTTACACCCAGACAGCACATCTCTTGCGAGGGCCCTAGACTGGACTTTACTTCGGTCACAGAATACCCTAGGCATCTTAGCACTGCTATAACATATTCCAGATGCTGTAGAAGGTCTTCCTTTTCTTGAGCCAGAATCAGGCAGTCGTCCAAGTAAGGATAGATTTGAATTCCTTGAAGCCTGAAGTAAGCTATCACTGGAGCCAGAACCTTTGTGAATACTCTGGGCGCAGTAGATAAGCCAAAGGGCAATGCAGAGAACTGATAATGAGAATTTCCAGCTCGAAACCGCAGATACTTTCTGCAACTTAGCCTTATAGGCACATGAAGGTAAGCTTCCTTGAGATCTAAAGTTACCATCCAGTGATCTTTGCCCAGCAGAGGTAAAAGCTGTTGTAACGTCAACATCTTGAACTTGGGAATGTCCAAAAACGTGTTGAGGAGAGATAAATCCAAAATTGGTCTCCACGTGTTCCCCTTCTTTGGTACAAGGAACAGGCGAGAATAAAATCCTAGGCCCCTCTCTGACACAGGGACTGGCTGAATGGCCCCTATGTGAAGTAACTGTAAAACTTGCTTGTGAGCCTCTTTTCTTTGTAGAGGAGGAACGTCTGGCATGCCTTTGAAAGGGGGCATTGTATGGAAATAAAATCTGTAACCGTGGTGAATGATATCCAACACCCATTTGTCTTGAGTAATTAAATCCCAATTTTCTTTGAAAAGAGACAGTCTTCCCCCCAAAGGAGCTGCCAGACGAGAATCTGCTGGCAGCTGAAAAGACAGGTCATTGGGTCTGTTTACGAAAGGACTGACCCCTACCCTCACCAGAAGTCTGAGCAGGTGAACTCCCTGTTCTAGGCCTAAAAGAACTTTGAGCCCTGCCCCTACCACGTCTAGACCTACCCCTAGACTGAGAATCATAAGCAGGGTATGTCCACCCCTTAGCAGGCCAATTTCTACTAAACTTCGGTGGCTGCACCTGCAAAAAATCTTTAACAGTTTGCATAGACTTAGCTTTGTCCTCCATTTTCTTTAAAACAGCTTCCACAGGCGAACCAAACAACACATCAGACTGTAAAGGAGCATCCAAAATCCGTGTCTTAACATGCTCAGCTAAATTCTGATCCTTCAACCAGGCATGCCTGCGAAGAACAGAGCTGGTAGCAGCCACCCTCGAGGAGGCCTGTACAGCATCAAAACCACATTGCAAAGAATGCTTACCCACTTGTTCGGACACATGAACCAAATCCAGCAACTCTTTACACTCAATACCTTCCGCCAAAGCATCCACCTTAGATTTCAATTGTGAAAGAAGGTAATTCTGATATTTTAACATGTGAAACTGACAATTCAAAGCTCTCATGGCTAGAGTGGAAGAAGTATACACTTTCTTTCCCCACCTATCCAAAGCCCTTGCCTCTTTATCAGTGGGGACAGGATTTTTAACCACAGAAGCTTTTATACCCTTAGGCCCCTGGGAAATAGTTTCTGGGTCCGCCCTAGGACTCTTAAACAAATATTTATGAGCCTCGGGCACCCTATAATACCTATCAGGTTTAACAGGAGCAGGAGGCAAAGAGTCAGGGTTCAGGGAAGCCTCTGCAAAAACATCTTCCACCACATTCAACACAGGAGGAATAGCTAAAGGCCTATGCTGGGGTAAAAACAAGAACTCCCTAAGCCTTTTCCTGGAGTCAGAGTAATCCTGGCCTTCCCATTTAAAGTGCTCCCTCATGGAATGCAAGGTCTCTGAAAATGAAAAATCCTCAGGTGGAGACGCTGTAGGAGTGGAATCATCCACATCAGAATCAGAATAGGTAGGATACTCCTGCAAATCTTCCACAGAAGATTCTGAAGCCTCAGAACACTGTTCAAAACTCTCAAACTCAGGTTCCACCCTAGGCCTCTTATCAGGCGGGGGCATAGAACCCCTAATCATAGTAATCAAATCTTCTGCCATCTTAAGCATATGTTTCTTAGGCACAGAACCTGAAATGGTAGGAGAAGCTCCCACTGAAGCTGAAGGAGGCCTACCCCTCATAGAAGTTTTGGTAACAGAAGGAGAGGCCCTAACTACCTTGGGAAGAGAGGGAAGAACAGTCACTTGAGAAGCCCCCTCAGCCTGGCCTACCTCCTGAGAAGGCACATCCTGTAAGAGTATAGTTTCTGCCTGGGACTCCATGGAAACTCCTGGCAAAACCTCCGGCTCCACTGAGCCTTCCAAGGAACCGACGTCCGGGACTGTCGGTTCCTCAACCCTAGGCTTCACTGTTTTATCCTTGCGCTTCTTGGAGGAAGCGGGCGTCGGAGCATCCGACGGCATTTTATAATTGCAACGCTTCCCAAACACTAACCTGGCACAGTCTAACCTCCTCTTAATAGTGCGTTTGTTAAACCTAGCACAAGAGCGGCAACCAACAACGTCGTGCTCAGGCCCTAAACAAGGTATACACAAAGTATGATAATCCCGATGAGGTATCTGTTTCCCACAAGAAATACAGTTATTCACTTTTTCTGACATCCGGTAAAATACTGAGGCAAGAAAAAAACCAAAATGTTCCCCAACGGGGTACTTAGCCAACTCTGTTTCGGTCTGAAACTCCGGTTTCGGAAATATTTCAGTACGCCAACCTGCACTCGCAAAACTGCTTCTGCATCGGACCATGCGGCAAAAAAGACTGAGGATATGACGTCGGTCATGCGCATTAGTACCCTGACGTACTGACGTCAGTCTAATGCGCCCTGACCGACGTCAGCCTTATACTCTGGTATTCGGGCCGACTGGGACGCGGACTATACCCAATAGTCAGGACTGCAGCAATGGAAGACGAAGAACATCATGCTGGAGGGATAAATTCCTGTCCCAGAGACTTCCCATGCTCTGGAACAGACTACCCATTCATGTGAAGCAAAGCTCCACATTAGCCCTCTAAGAAAATTGAACAACTGGATGGGAAATAGGAAATTCACCCCGGGGATCACATCTGGGGCTCTGCTAGACAGGAGCACAGAAAAATAACTTTCTTGGGTGGTGAAAGCCAGGGAACTTTTTTGCCTAGGCTTATAGAAGCCTCAGGGCCAAAAACCTAGCATCTACCTATCTATGAACTTATAGAAAAAAAAAGACATGGCATCCACTTTCCAAACCACAGGACTTGCACAGAGAAACAGAATCTGGGAAGCTGTCAGTTCAGAGGGGCGATAAAAAGATCTATTTCAGGAATACCGCACTAATAAACAATGTCCAGAAAGACCTCCCTATGAAGCATCCATTCGTGAAGAGCTACCATGGACCTGATCAGAGTATCTGCCACTAGATTTGGTCCTGAAAGTATAAACTACCCAAGAGTACAAATTATGACAAATTGCAAAACCTCAAGCCTGAACAGTCAGCCTGCAAAGAAGTAGGAATTTGTGCCCCCTTGCTTGTTGATATACCACGACTGGTATTGCCTGTAAAAAATCACCAGAGGGATGAGGATCCAAAGGGAGTGGTAACTAAGGACAACCAGAACCAGAGATCTCATTTCCTTGATGCTGACATCTGCCTGTGTAAGATACCAAACACACGGACCCTGACATTGTTGGATAAAGCTCCCCAACCCTGATTCTAAGCAACTATGTACAGTTCCTGAGTTTGAAAGGGAACCTGAATTCAGAAGGAGGTCATGACTAACAGTGGAACTTGAGCCTGAGGCAAAGTGACAGAAGAATGGGAAAATCCAAAGGAGGACAATGCAGACTGTTTTGAGGTACCATTGAAATATTCTCATATAGAGTCTGGCAAAAGGAACCATAGGAATGGTGGATTCCATGAATACCTGAGCTCAAAGAAATTCCCTTACTGGAAGCACTGAATGAGGAAGAAGGGACTGAAAATAAGCAGTCAAGGACAGGACATTGGGAGGAGGCAGTTGAGCCATTATTGGCATAATCTGAATCCTGCAGCCTAGAAAAACTTGATCTTCAGAAGGTGTCAGCATATATGTTTTGAGGTTCAAGGTGAACCCTACACTTTGCGAAAAAAGCATTGCAAATTTGAGATCCCACAGAAGATGATGCTGGATGGGAGTTTGAATCAAAAGGTCATCTAAGTAAGAAAAAAAAAAAAAAACTGAATTCCATGAAGCTTGCAGAAGGAGGTTTGGGAGGAAGGGACTTCCAAATCATAAAATAACCATTCTGAATAATGGAAAGAACCAAAGAGTCATGGTTATTTGTTGCCAAACAGGAAATGACGGAGGGAAAAAGAAACCTGGCCAAGAGGTAGAAGTGGCTAAATGTCAGATGGAAGCATATTTACAAAGGAACAAAGGCTTTTGAGTCTTAGAACCCTGAGAAGATTCATCAGAAAAAAAGCCTCTTGGAAGATCTCTTACCCCTAGAAAGCTGTCCTGGTTGCCTTTCAACTTAGAGAATTTCTATGGAATCTATGAAGTGAAAACAGAGACATTTCATATCCTGGATGACTTTCCCTTGTCTTGTAAGGCCTGAAATAACTCAGCCTCAGTAGAGCTAAATAGACGTTACTTAACTTAAGGAGAATCCAGGAACTTTGACTTGATATCATCAGGATGAGCCTGTAAGAATAACCAAGAGTATCTTGTCATCACAGACCCATTATGCATCTATCATGTAAGAGGCATCAATAGCATTATAACTGCAATTTATAAAATGACTAGCCACCTGGGATGCAGTGCTTAAAGAAATGGCAGATGACTCTTGCTCAGAATCAGGCAGAATACTCCCAAGTTAAGAAAGAAGAGCCAGTACATACCTAGACATAAAAGTCTGGTAGTTGATGGCCCTGAAAGCTAAAGTGGAAGAAGCATACAGTTTTTCCCATACCAATCAACAGCATGACGACCTTTGTATGAAGGTAATAGCTTAGAAGAGGACAATTTAGATGGCTTGTCAGCAGGTAAGTAAATGACAGCAGGGTCAGAACACAGGTTTTTATACAAAAAGTTCTGTGCTTCAGGAACTTTGTAGAACCTGTCAGACTTCTATGGAGTAGGAGGTTGGGAATCAAGGGTTTGAGAAGCTAAAGAAAAAGTCCAAAAAGGACCCCACACTGGGTGGGGTGGGGGTGGGGGGGCTGCAGAAGAATGGGTGAATCAATCTGCAAAAGCCCATAGTACCTCTTTTGGACATCAGAAACTTGGGAACAATCTCATTTAAAATTCTCCATCATATGTACCACAGTACCTCCAAAAATAATTCTTCCATGCGGAATCTGGAGAAAAATCCTCTTCCTCAGACCATGGAGGGAGGAGAATGCAGCCGAGAAGAGTAAGCCAAAGTCTCTTTACCAGAATCAGAATAACTCTTCAGCAGATGACTAGACTCCCAATGCTGTTTAGGAGGAGTAGAGGAACAAGGAACAAAAGGGAGCGATGATACCTGAAGAGGCTTTAAAGCCATAAGGGTATTAAAAAGGCCCAGAGTGAAATCCTACCATTCCTTGTGAGGGCCCTTTGCCACAGGAGCCACATGCTTGGTCTTCTGTTTCATTTTCAGGGGAACATCAGCCCCTGCCTAAATTAAATAACAGTACCAGGGACTTCCTCCTTGACCAATATCTGGAGAATCCCTCTAGGCCCCTCCAATATTATCAGTTGTAGTTCCTCCCTCCAGATCTGCAGCAGACTTGGGTACAGCCTCAGTGGAAGAGCGAGTAGGCAGCCTCATGTCAGTCTCTATCTGTGTCGAGGTAGAGGGCACTGACGCGGGCACTGGATGGTTCTCTGGTTCTTCATCTAACCCAATGGAGATGTCTGTACAAAACTGGACAGCAGCAGATTCAATATGCACCTTATTAGGCTTATTTGTAAGTGGTTGCTGAACATTGGAGTGGGCAAACTCAGAAGCCATGGTGCCCTGGTTCAAAAGCTTCAAACTCTGATTCTCCAAGTAAATAGAAAGGAATGACAGATGGCTGCAGAGAGTCTTTGGAAGAAACACCTGACAAATCTCACACTTAGTATGGTCATGAAACATAAACAACTGCCGCATCCATCTTTATGGGGGACCTGCCTTCCACATTTACATTTTCCCTTCCTGAATAACATGTAAAAAGATAAAGCTACTAATGGACAAAAGAAGGGAAAGATCCTAATGGTGCACTTATCCTGTAAAGGCATGGTAGCTAAATGAACCTGACAAATGACCCACAGACTGAATTCATAGAAAAGCTTTTGGACTAGTGGCAAAGAAATTATGAGGTTTAGGTGTTCGTACATCACTTATGTACCTTATGCCGTGGATTTAGAATACACATCTGACGTACGAGGCTTGGAAGCAGATAATGTTTTGGTCGGGACATTACAATGCTCCGGGCAGGCTATCCCATCTGTTAAGAATACTGTAACAGTGATAAGGACAAACATCCTGACTTTTTAAACAGCTACTACTTATAGTTATGGCTACCACAGCTTCAGGTAAAATGGAGGGCTACTCAGATCAGCTGGTATGAGAACCTTATACATGTAGAAACAAAAAGAGTAGATCAATGTTGCATTACTGATTCTTAGGTCTTCCTGCCATGCAGATGTCCACAACTGGCCAGATTTCTAAAGTCATTACATCATCGCTGGGCAACGAATGTCTGAACACCAACATCTGGATGCCAGGGTACAAGGGTGTCCATTGGTACCATCTTCAGGTCTAAGCAGTGAATGAGTATTCTGATGCCTGAAGTCAGCACAGTCTTCCCCAGATGTCTGAATTTAAGTGAGAAGCAGGGAACAATAGAGGAGGCAGAGAGAGGATGATGGAGATAAGAGGACTATCTGCAGAAAAAAAAATCCCCTTGTACCCAGCAAGGGGGGAGACAAATGGTCAGTAGATAGAGGGGTTGTAGGGCAGGAGTATGTACTGAAACACTGATCTCAAAATTTATAGTTATGGTAAGTGGGACACAACTGCACTATGTTCTTCACAGTCATTGTTGCAATGCTCATTCCTGGGAGGACTCCTAAAGTTAAAAGTTGAGTTGTGGATCATTTCTATAACCCAAGAGATAAGATTCTGCAGAAGAGCAGAAACAAAACCTACTCCAGCTCTGGAGACATTGCCTAAGTTATACAGTTTTGTAAAGGTGTGCACAGAGTTCCATGTGGCTCCATCGAAGATAGCCTGGGTAGGGACTACTTTGAGGAAAGCCATGGTAATTGCCCCATGCCTGGTGGAGTGGGCTTTAATATGCCCAGGTAAATGTTTTCCATAGTATGAATAACAAGAACTAAATGCAGTTATCTATTTTGAAATGGTTTGTTTGGAGACAGGCCTGCCCGGTTTACCCTCTGTGAAGTCCACCAGTAATTGTTGTGCTTTATTAGAGGGGGGGGGGTTAGTTCTATCTACACAGTACCTCATCTGCACAACCAGAGAGTGAAGGACTTGTTCTGCCCTGTTATGTGGATTTGGGAAGAAGACCAAGTGGATACCCTGATTTAAAGTAACTTCTGATACCACCTTAGGCATAAAAGATGGGGTTGTTGTGAGGGTGACCATATCCCTGTGGAAGGCAATGAAAGGTTCTTTACACGACAGCTTGTAGTTTAGAAACTCTCCTAGCTGATGTAACAGCTATAAGAGAAGTGTTCTTCCAGGTAAGCATTTTGAGTGAGTCAGTGGCAGCAGGTTCAAAAGGGGGTAAGGCTAGATTTTCTAACACATAATTTAGATCCTACGCTGGAATAGGATTTCTTCAGAGTGGTCTCAAATGAATCACCCCTTTTAGAAACGTTTCATGTGGGGGTGCAAGCAGATAGTTGGGGTTCCATGCAGGCAAGCTGATATGGCATATGCATGTACCTTAATGCCAGAATAGGTAGGCCCTTATCTAAAAGAGTCCTGATAGGTACTGCAGGGCTGAGTGAATGTCTGCCTGAGAAGGATTAGTACTTTTGCTTTGGCACCAGATGGAAAATCTTTTCCATTTTGCCAGGTATGATTTCCTGGTATTGGGTTTCCTTTAGAATGGAAAGCATATCCTTGGGACAGGATGCATTCCTTGGCATCAAAACCCAGTCCTCCAGGCTGTTAACATGAGGGTGGCTAGGTGAGGATGGAAGACAGATCCCTTGATTTGGCTGAGGAGTTCCACTTCCTGTGGTAGATGTGGAATCTCCCCTCCTGAGTGACAGGAAAAAGGAGAACCAGTGATGTCTCGACCAGAAGCGGTCACTAGGATCATGCTGGGTCTGTCTGCCATGATGTTTGTCAGTACCGTGGAGATCAGGAGTAAAGGTGAGAATACACACAGGAACCAGTTTGTCAATGTGAAGGAGAATGCACCTATTCTCCGAGCTCCTGTCTGTTGTGTTCTGGAGAAGAACTTCTGCAGTTGCTGGTTTTGGTGAGAGAGGGATAGGTCTATTGAGAGGATCCCCCAGTGTATGGTTAGGTTCAGGAAGACCTCTGTCTTCAGCATCCATTTGTTGGGATCTAGAAGGCCCCTGCTTAGATAATCTACCAGAGTATTGTTCTGACTGAAAATACAGGAAGCTACGAGTTAGCACTATTCAAATTTTCCAGGAAATGCTTTAGAGAGGGCAAGACAAAGTTCTCCCTTGGCCGTTTTATGTACCACATCACTGTGGTGTCGAAGAAATTTGCCGGGTCTGTGGGCTTAAGTTCTGTTGAACAGCTTTTTTGGCCAGGTAGACTGCTGATAGCTCCTTCTGATGTATGCACAACTTCTTCAGTGGGTAACAAATATCCTACTTTCAGGGAACCTATGTGAACCCCTCCACGCTACCTTTGAACGATCTGTAGTGATGGTCTTGTCTGCTTCTGGTAAAGAGAAATTCACCCCTGGATTCCTCTGTATGGTGTTCTTCCACCACAGGAGTTCCTTTTTCAGGCAGGGAAGGAAAGGTCACACCCAAGCATTTTTCAGAAACCATTGGAGTTTCCTCATTTGTAACTTTACAAGTGGGATCATGAGAATGCAGGATGCCATGTACCTCAGTATCCCCAGGAATTATCTTGCAGTGATGATCTACTTTGGAAGCATACTGGTCAGACAGCCCATCAAGAAAGCAATCTTGTCTTGGGGAAGGAGGGCTTTCTGTTGAATTGAATTTATGAGGGCTTTGAAAAAGAGGATCCTTGTTTGAGAAAGAGTTTGAGATTTCTGAGACCTATCTTCTGAAAGCAGTCTACAGTGTATGGGGGCATGAAGGTAAGCATCGTCTGTCTATAAAGTGACCATAGACTCATCTTGGAAGATCACAGGCAGTAGTTTTTGCAAAGTAGGCATTTCAAATTTTGGGATATGGAGAAATTTATTTGGCTTTGAGGCCCACACTGGGGCTCCAGGTGCCCCATTTTCCTGGAACAACAAATATTCTTGAGTAGAAGCTGTTTCCCTCTTGTCCTTGAGGGACAGGCTGGATGGCTCCTTGGTGAAGTAGCTCCCTGAGGATAGGTGGTTTTGGAATATCCAAGAAGGGTGGAATTTCTCTAAACTGAATATAGTACCACTTCTCTATGATGCTGAGGACCCATTGGTCCCTAGGGATGGTTTTCCATTGGTTTATGAAGGAGAGTTTTCTTGCCAGATGCTTGGAGAAGAGGGTGGGGAAGGGGTACGGGATGCTGGAGCAGAACATAGTCACAGTTGTACTCTGTACTGGGTGGGATCTTTGGAGCTCCTTGCTCTATGTGACTGTTTTGTCTGCTATCTCTTGGATTGTCTAGGTCTTTTGCCATAGGGAGGCCTGCCCTTGTCTTGCTTAGGTGGAAAAGGCCAAGGTTTAGAACAGTAATCCCTAATGTTTCTTTGGGGTCAGAGACAGGTAAAATTCTTTTGCAGTTTTAATTTTTCTTTTTTTATACAGTTACTCAAAAACTTGTTCAGCTGGTGGACCAAAGAGAAATTCCTTGTTTAATGGAGAATCCAGTAGTTCAGCCTTTACCTGATCTGACAGGGGCTGGGACCCGAGCCATGCATGTCTGTGGATGACAGAACCTGGGGCAGCTGCTCTGCAAAAAGCACCTAAGGAATCACAGCCACATTTTACAGACTGGAGACTTGTAAAGCTTCTCTAGCTGTCTCTTGGATTTCCTTATATAAGCTTCTATCTGCAATAGAGTCTACCGTAGCTAGAATCTTGTCGTGAAGAGATTCAAAGTACTTCAGCATATAAAACTGACAATTCAAAGCTCTGCCAGGGTGGCACAGGTATAAGCTTTCTTCCCAAATCTGATAATCTGCTTTCAGTGTGTTTATGTAGCAGGTGTCTGGTTGGTCCCTCAAGTACACCTTTCGTGGAGACTACAGAAGGATTACCATTTGGGTTTTTGTAAAAATGCTTGTGAGCTTCAAGTACTCTGTAAAACCTGTCTAGCTTCCTAGCCGCAAGGGTTAGAGAGACAGGGTGTAAAGCAATATCTTCAAAGACAGCATCCAATACAATGTGTACAGCAGGAATAGCCACTGTCTGGATGAATGAAAACTTAGTAGGTCCTAGCAGTGGTTCTGAACCTGTGAGAAAGAATAGTTGTGCAAGAACTTACCATAACCTTAGATGTCTTTCTCTTCCATGTTCATCACACGTACCTCTGTTCTGAAGACTTTGGCATGCTGGCCAGATGTCTGATGCTGCAGGCAGCAGCCTCCGTACAATTATGAATACTGCAATATGAAAATAGGACATCTACTTACATTCCTAACTGAAAGCCTCCTTTGTTCTATGTAGGGTATACCCAAAAGAAAGGTCCTCGGTGGGGGAGGTGGAAGAGAGGGTGTCATCCAAGTCTGGGTAAGTTTATGGTGGCAAGTGGCCAGAGTAAAACAATTTCTCCTCATCATCAGAGCCAGAGGAATCTTCTTCTTCCTAAAAAGCTACTTCTCTGCTTCTTTTAGATGGGGAGGCCTCAGACGTAGAGGCATGACAGGGCTCTCTAGATTTCCTAAAGGCCATAAACAGGGAGTCTTTCTCAAGACCCATAGAATGGATGTTAGAAACTGAGGCCTGCTGTGCTGACCTCAGACCCGACAAATGTGTGTTTTGGTAATATTCAGAGGTAGGCTGAAGACCCTGGTGGCTTCCTGAGGGTTTGCACCAGAGGGTTCCGGACAAGGAGTCACTGGACCAGGGAGATGCAAAGTCACCTAACCTGGGTCATCACTTGGCTTCTGAACTAGTGTTGGATCTTTCTGTGTAAAGTAAGGATCATTGGCCTTTTTGTCTTTCCATTCTTTTGGATTGGCTCTAGCCAACACTGGAGTCCGTGGAGGCCCTGCAGTGGCAGTGAATTGCAGCACCTTTGGGGAAGTCAAAGAGGAGGACTCTACATGGGCACTTACTAGCCCTACATTTTAGGGGTTTTACACAGAATTTTGCAATTAGAGATGTCATGCTGAGGCCCCAAGCAGAATAGACAGAATGAGTTAAAATCTTTATGCAGGATTTGCTTCCTACACTTCAAGCAATTGTTGACTTTTTTGAGCATTAAATTAGTACAGAAAGTTTCCATAATGGAGTGCTTATTTGACTAGAAGAATTTTCTCTGGGGAAAAAGAGGTGATCAATGGACTGTAAGTGGACTGAGCACATGTGAAGTGCACTGGACTGCACGGTTAGAAAGAAATGAAGATGGAGAAGGATGCTCTTCTTACACCCATCTTCAGATGTCCGTCAGCTAGGGATGATGTAAAGCCTCTGGAAATTGAGTCAGTTGTGGGCTTCTGCATGGCAAGAAGAACCATTAATTCCACCAATAACCTGTTTTAAAGTTAAGAACTGAAAATGTAGACATTTGTGGCAGACACGGCTAATATGGCTTTGTGGAATGATAGTGTGTGCAGAATGAGACAGCAGGGAAGGACAGAGCCATAGGTTAGCATGCATACGAAAAAGTGAAATGCAACTGCACTGACAATGGTGAAGAATCTACAAACTCGAGGTCAATGGGGTTTTTAATATCAGCAGAAGCTGGCAAACATTTTGCAGTAATTTTGGAAAGTGAATGCAAAAATTAGTACGAGAGCCACAAGACATCAAGTTCGATAATTTAAATTTTGGTCATAATCTCACACCAGTCGCTGTACCTATACAGTCCAGTGTAGCTATTCTAACAATAAGAACTAGCTTTCAAGATACAGTGGAACAAAAGAGATACCAACATGTTCTTTACTGAATTCACCTGGATGGCAATTAAGAAACTGTCCAGATCATAAACACTAACAATACTACTGTGAAGCCTTAAACAAAGCAACTCCAATGTCTCTGTCAATAGCGGCCAAACTGCTGCAACTCAGAGCTAGCTACACTGATACAAGTTCATCTCAGCATTGGCAACTTATCTTTAGAAGTTTATTTCAGGGTGTGCACTCCTTGCCACCTGCTTCTGGAAAACATTGTTTTCTTTTCCAGCTCACTGTGTATTACGTAATACAAAGATGACTTGCTACTTCCGACAATCAGGTGGATTGACCTCTGATTATTAATACAGCTTTCCTGCTCATGCAAAGGACTGGGTCAAAACATAACTTGTATAAAGCTCAGATAATCAAAATATAAGTTACATTTCTAGGACTGACCATTTATAAATGAGGAAGTAAGCACGACACAGCAAAGTGATACAACTTTACCAGTCAAAGGCAAGCTTCTACGCTCATTCTTGGGGCTGCAGGGATTGCGTCATGGCTTCACTGAAACATTTGCTACTTGATTCAGTAAACTACAGTGATGGAGTGTACAGTAGTAGTTGGAACATAAAGATCACCGTTGCAGCACCACTCATAATGTTTGGGAGGCATAGGTCCTTTCATCCCACCTGACTTCCAAGACTTAAAACATGCCCAGAGTGGTCACAATATTCTCCCCACACAAAGCACATCATAAGGACAGAGCAGACAGCAAAAAAAGTGGACACAGTCCACATGACATTCTCAGTTCTGTGAGAAGAGTCAGTTCACCAAATACTGTTCCCATGCAGCCTAACAAAGCTAAGGAGGTTAAACTAAGTTGCGGTAGGATGCCTCCTCCTCAAACTGGGTGAAACACTTGGTTGTAAGAATAGCAGGATGTCTCAATCAAATACTCACTGCAAGAGACCTGGGTCTTATGAAAGGAATTAACTTAGGGGGTTTGTAGGAGGGAACCTATATTGCAAGAGTGATCTTTGATTTCAATCATCTACTGCTATGGTCTGATGTACAACAAATGTCACCCTTCTGGGGTTGAGGCAAATTGCTAGCCAGCTGTGAAGGCAAAGGCCATCTGCTTTTCTCTTGTTGTGGCTGGAAGAATGACTGACTGTAGGACCTGTAGTCTGTTCCATGGTACTACTTTTAAATGGACAGGAAAAAACAAGTGCTCCATTTAAAAGTATGCTACAGTCTCGAGACAGCCTGTTAAAACAAAACTCCAAGCTTTAAAATAGCTTTCCTAAAGAGGAATGGAATGTAATAAAACATTAACAAAATTACAAAAATGTAAGTTTCCTCCCAAAGGGAAGAACAAGAAGACCATTCATCCTTGAAAGCTTTAGATGAGCATACTCTTTTGACAGTAGTAAAGCTCTGAAAGGCTTCGCTCTCAAATTTGTCTTTCAGTCAGCTCTGCTTGACAGTTTAGGTATTTGTGGAAGGTGCCCTGAAGCTTTTGAAGCTGTCTGGCTGTTACATCCTTGGCAGGATATAACCCGTGTAAATAAGACTACTGTAGCAGAGATCAATATGATGAACATCTCCCAGTTTTAGTGATTGCTGAAGCAATAAAATAAAACCTTGCAATATGCTATCCTTAATATTCATAGGTTCATAGGCGTTTACTAAGCTAATGACCACAAGGGCCTTTTTAAGCCTAGCCACGCGCATCTCAAATCTCTGACAAGTTCTGATAACCTTGATAAGTTTAAGCAGGGGCTTGCAAGGTGAAACATTTACCACTACCACAAGCAGGGCCTGGGAAATAAACCATTTGCAGGCTGCCTGAGTCCATTAGAGACATAGGTGGGAAACCACGGATGAATTTCCTGTTTTCTATCCAACTGTCCAAGTTACACTTTAACTGGGTTAGGGAGGAACTCTCGCATGGATGGGGAGCCTGTTTCAGAGAAGTAGTCATCTCTGGGATACATATCTGTCTCTCCAGCAGGTCCTATTTATATCACAGCCAAGGCTCAAGTCTTTAGAACGGGTAAGTCTGGTGCTGTTTATTTTGCGGATATGAGAGAGGTCCATCAGAGTGGGGTCTCTTAGACAGAAAAGTCCAATTTAAGTTATTTGGACCTGGTGCTACAGCCTTTCCTATACAGCTTTGAGATTTCCTAACCACATGTGAAATTAAAGGATACCAGTGTGTTAATACAATGGAACTCAAAGTTGTCCATACATTACCTATTCTTCCCTTTCCACACTCACCATAAAAAGGGCAAATGTCAGCAACCTTACTTGGACACTTGGATTAGTAGCTGTAATATCCGCTCCCAAAATTTTAATAGAATTTATTTGATCTTTATTATATCTCTGAACATACCTAAAAAAAAGATGTCTTGTCTTCTTTTGCTCTGTTACCAAGTTTTAATTCATACATCCTTTAAACTGGTCTGATTGCCTTCCTAACTTTTCTTGCAAAAAACTTATATCTTTGGGCATTCATATATGCCAGGGCTCTCTCTAGTAATTTAAACACATTTTTACTTTCTTTAATTTTATTTTAATATCCTTGTTCATCTTGGGTGGCAAACTTTTCCTACATGCCACAAACTTCTGAACTGAAGACATGCAACTATCCATAACAGCATTACTTATATCCATCAGCTTTCTGCTTGTAATTTCTTCTTGAACTCCAGTTGATTTCTAACTACCTCATACAACTTAATTAAGTAATTACATTTCATGCATATTTGCAAATATTGTCCTCTTCATCTGTATACATTCTACAAATCCCAAATTGCAAATCGGCAATACAAAATTTATCAGACTGCTCCCTCTGTAACAAAACACTTACCTCTTATCCCTCTTCCCTTGCGTGTCACACTAGTCATGCAAAGACATGCCTAGCAATTCTTTGCATCTATGAGTTGACATTATCCGTCCACTTGTACTTATGGCCACTTGCTCCTACTCCCACTTAAAAAATGTATAGGTAGTGTTTTGCAGTTCCCTTGCTATGAGGAGTTCCAACGAGTCACAGCAGGTCTTGGCCTTCAACACTAGGGGAATTGCACTTTCCAGTGCGTACAGCAGACACCCACATAGTAAAAATAAATAGGAAACAAAATGTTAATATCAAAATAAAATCAACAATCAGCTGTATGAAGAAAGCACCACACAGAGATTTCACAAATACTTCACTAGTCTCTCTTGGGGGTGCTCACTTCTACACCAATTTAAAAAGTACAGAGGGTCACTTTAAAGACATGCAAGTAGGTGCGTGCCTGTGTGGGTGTGCCTTCATTGTCAGTTGGGCACCGGGCTGGCAACTCAACACCATAAAAATCCACTGCCAATCATTAGCAGACTGGTGATCCGCTGTGGTGACCCCTAACCGGGAAAAGCCTAAAGACTTTAGAGGGAGCATTTTGCAGTTTTCTATTATGAAGAGCCCCAGTTGGATCACAGCAGGTCCTGGCTTTGAAACTACGGGAAATGTACTTGTCCACAGTCCCTTAGGTGCACACAACATGCTTCCCCAAACAGTAAAAAAATAAATATGAAAATCAACCAGTAAAACTCAAAACAAAATCAGCAATCAGACGTATCAAGAAAGTACATAAAGACTTTTTCATTAATACCTCACTACTCTTTCTCTCTCCTCTTTCTTACTATAACTGCCCTGATGCGTCTGAGAAGAAGAGATAGAGAAGGCCACTGTAATGAAGATTCAATCAGTCTGATAGAAATGCCCAAACAGGAATACAAACAGGAAAGAACTGTATTGCATCTGTCATCTTCTAGCATAATTACCTCTGTTCCTCTCAGAATCAGGGGGAGAAGGCTTCTCCAGCTAGTATCCAGCCTCAGTTCCTCCTCCGCAGCTGTGAAACAGTGATATTAGACTACAAGAAAGGACAACACATTATGAAATGTTGGTTGAATGCATGATGGGAAGGGACACACCAGTGGTGGCACTGCCAGACCTACTACAGGCATTGAACGTAGTTGGTGAAGCATAAGCTGCCTGCAGCCACTTAGCTATCTTCTGTTGTGAATTAAACAGATTATCCTACTCCATCAGAGGAAAAGAAAAGCCCAAAAGACTGACAACGGGCAAGGAGGGACTGTGAGGACTGTCTTAACCACTGCCAGCAAGCAAGAAACCATGGGAGGTTTGGAGTAATGAAGCTGAACTCTAGGATCAGAGGTCAAACATCAAAACAAATCACAGGAGATCAAGGGCTCCTCTCCTTGTTTGGCTGAGGAACATTAGCTGACCTCAGCAGGTGACAGAAATTAGCCAAATCCAGACCTTATTCCAAAATGTAGTTTCCTGGGGAGTGCTTACTTAAACAACTTTGTGCACGTCCAAAAATGAAGACTGAGGCACCTTCATCACAGGATAATCTTACAGACAAACATTGAGAGGCTATTCTTGGCTCAGAGGAGTTCAAAACTGAACCCACTATATCAAACATTTGGAGCTCCTGCCTGTGATCACAAGATAAGCCCCCCAATTGGTCCCATCCAAAACAATTTCACTAGTCCTGACTCGATCTGCTAAAATACTATACATAACAACGTCATGTACTTACTGAGCATGGAGTTCAATGCCAAAGCAGGAAGGCTACCAGCTCAGTAAGCAGAATTCCAGCTCTTCTTCCCTTGGAGTGGTGGGTAGAGACTCTTCTGCTTAGTTAAGCTCCCGTGTATGCCAAACATTTTAGCTCAGAGATTCACAGTGGTAGCAAGATACCACATTATTGTTACTACACATGAAGCAGGGGAAAAAGGGGCCAAAAATCCTCCCAACTTCCTGGATGACATTGTCTCAGGTTATCTAGTCTCTCAGTTCTACTGCAGCAAAGACTAAAGGAGGACCTGAATATGGCTGATGATCAGCAGTGGTGGTGGGGGACAAAATGTTTACAAAATAACGACAAATAACCTTATTATAATAACACTTATCATTACAAAGTAAAGTAGCTTACTTAAAAAAAAAAAAAAAACCTTTACTAAATATGACTACATTGGTCAAGATTGATGGCGAAGTGACTGAATGTTTGGCAGCAACTAGTTTGCAAGCAAAGTTGTAGGGGAAAGTCAGTGGGGAAGCACCCTTTCTAATTTTCTGAATAATGCCTCAGATTACAATACTTTGACCTACTAGTTAGCCAAGAAGCATGACATCACCAGCACTATAAATGCTAGAAGGGGGTCTCAGTGTAACATCTTAGCTGAAAAATGGCACACAGCATCCATACTGCAGCTTCCATATTACTTTAATACAACTGCTTCAGGTATGAACTTGCTCACCCTCTGGATGAGACTAGCAACAATCTTAAGATACACAGGCTGATGTGGTAATGGCTGCACCATAGTGATAACATTGTCTTCTTGGCATGGAAGCTCTTGTATTTTTAAGAATTTTTGAAATTATGCAGTTACCACCTATCTAGCAGCTCTCAGACTTTGCACTATTAGAAATAGTGATTTAAGATTTGGGACTGGGTCTTTGTTTAGGTACAGCAGCATTACAAAGAAGCTCACGCCTACAATTTAAGACTCTCACAAAACCAACTGAGGCATTAAGGATGTAGAAACTACCCTGCTGGAAGGCTTTTAATTCTCCCTTAATAATGCCTGTAAGGATTAAAAGGTTCAGATGACAGAGACAGCAAATATTCCTAATATCTCCCTTAGTGAACAGGGAAGATTCACAACATGCTATGGTCAGAGAGGACATTCTGTCAAGTAAGTGCGCCCTCTCTATTCTTCTGTGCATTAAATTAAGTAAAACAAGCTTGATGATAGCCCATTGCTTAGACACAAGCTAAATGTCACTACCAACAGACATGTACTCAGACCACTGGCAGAAGGCACCACTGTTCTTAAGCAACTCTCATTGGATTAATGTGCCTTTTTAAGCAATTGAATCATCTGTGTGTGGACCTCTCTACTAGTCGATGTTATAAACTTGGAAAGTCTAACTTGACAAATGTTCTGGTGACCTACCTAATCTCAGGTTATCTCTGCAATAAGGGTGGGGGTTTGTTTGTTAGGGTGGCACTCGCCAATGTCTCATTAAATTACATACATACATTCATCAGTGATCATATGTATTTTTCTTCTGAATATTTACTTATACTGCATCTGCCTTTTACTGATTAACGGACTTATTGCCATTCTTAACCACAGTTACCCTATATTACTAGATTTCTGCCTTACTCAGTGATCTTGCAGTTTCAGTTATTGTCTCCATCCTGTTTTAACTTCCATTGTTAATCATGCTCTTCATTTATTCAGCATCAGTCACACAAGTGTACATTTGTTGTAGAGTATGCATTTGATCTTGCATTAATCCAAACTGCACTATTCTGACCATCTGCCTGTATGCTATAGCCATAAGTGAAAAGGACTGCTAGTTTAGTTTATTAATGCAATTTAAAAAAAAATAAGTAAATAAAAATAAGTTGCCTACATTTTTAAACTTATAATTTGCTTATGAAAAGCTTCCAAGAGAAGTTAATAATGCAGACCACAATGGATCTGAGACTCTTGTCACAAAGAACCTCCACTACATATCAAAGAATACTCTGGGCTTTCAAATGCAAGAGAAAAAACATTTGCACTGTACACAGACAGAGAGCTGTGCTCCAGCCCCCCAACACACAAATAAATAAGACTTGGTACATTACTCTTCTACTACTGATTAACAAATTATTTGACTACTACCTCTCTGCATTTACTTTAATCCATACAAAACAAACAATAATAATGCTTTATGTGAAAAACATTTCCAGACTTAGTTGGACAGCCCCTGAAACAGGCCTGGGCCGCTGCATTTTCAATAAGCTAGACCAACACAGGTACTGTTGTGCAGTGCTGGACTGCTGTTATACTCTGCAGACATAGATTTACCTTTCCAAATATCAGATATGCAAAAGTCGGTTACCAAAAGCAGACTTTGCGTTACGCATACTGGGTATGAGAAGTCAAGAAGTGAAAAGACACCTGCTATTAATAACTATGGCTCTTGGGTTGCAAGTATCCCACAGATCTGGCGTAGAGACACAACAGTGTACCACAGGAGGTTTGTATATCACACATTAGGGAACTTGAGAACAGCTACGAAAGCAGGTACAGGAAAGCTGCATTCACATGCCCTAGTCATTACTGAGGATTTTTAAAGACTAAATTTTCATTGGCTGCCTAATTTGTTTTAATTCATTTTTACACAAAAGAAATTGTACTTGCTGTATACTTAACAGGAGATGAAGAAAACAAAGCAACTAATACAACAGTGAACAATAAAATATACAAACGGATGTCTGTTAGTTTTTATAACTTACTGCAGCACAGATTTCATGTGACCCTGACAAATGTTTTACTTGCAAAAAAAAATATGCGAACATCTGCAGTTTCATAATGCAGTCTTGCACTTCATTCACAAATGGTTGCACAGAACTAATCCTGATATCACCAGCCTAATGCAATATATCCCAACATGACTCAGAAGGTACACATTGCAACGAAGTACCTTATGCACTCAATGGCAGAATAACAACAGCAACCTATCCTTGGGTACAGTTATATTTTTTTTAATAATTCAAATGTTTTATCTCCTTTCAAATTACTTTCTAAAAAATTAAATTATGTTTATTTTATTGCAGAGATGATGTGTGTGTTATTACTACGGATATTACAAGATACAATCACAAAATAAAACTGACATTTTCACCCCCAAATTCGCAGATAATTAGAAAAGCACATGGTGTTTTGCCATTAACAGACTTGCTTATAATGTTACAGTTCCTATAGTCATCCATATGTCTGAAGTAGAATCTTGCTATTAGAACATGATGCATAGAAATGCCAGTAAGGAATTGCATTTAATGAGCACTGAATATAATGCCTGGAGTGGAGTGCCTTTAAAATGAGATCCTCCCAAAGTAGTGAAATGTCAGCAATAGAATAATATTTAATGAGCAAAACAGGCCATCAGTGATAGTGAGGCAGTGCTTTTCAAATTAGACTGTCAAATGATAGATAAATGTCAGTATGAGAACAGTATTTAATGAATGCAGAATATTACATGCACAGCAGTTCTTTAGGCCGATAAAACCCTTAAAAAGGTAAATGTCAGAAATGGAATTATATTAAATAAGTGCTTGAGGCTAATACTATGAGGCATTTCTTTTTGGAAGGGGGGCTTAACCAAGAGTGCCTTTCTTGTTGCATGAAGCATGGAGAGAATGTTGCCCAGAAAAAAAAATACAACATAAAACTGTAGAATCAGATGGCCACCATGACATTTCTAATTCTACTCTCCATTAATCACTACTTTCTGCAGTACAAGCATACTTTCATACATTTCACTGTACAGTACACATACAGCCTTTGTGATAAGCAACACAAAAAAGTCACATATGTAGACAGTTACATACCAAAAGTCTCATGGCCATATCTTACTTCTACCTTTCCATGCCAGCCCTATTCAAACAATCTCATTTGGGGTGGCAGTACATGAACCAGAAAAAGAACAATTCTCAACCCAGTGTGAGGAAGACTGAACAGTTCTGAGAAAATGCAAACAGACCAGATAGTAATGAAATGGGAATATAAACAATTACAAAGTAAGAAGTTCAACAAGGCAGTTAATGCTGGAAAAGTATAAAAACAGAACCGGACTTAAAAGCTGTGTAACTAATACACAGCCCTCAGGCAATAACAAGAGATGGTGGTCAAAGGTAAATGCACTGGCAATTAAGCATTGTCTTATGAAACAATGGGTTAACTCCTCCAATATCACACAATTTTTCTGGTAATGTGATAATGGTAAATAAGCAAGTTCTTCCAGGTGCAAGGGTCACGATTCATAAATGGGAAACACTGTAAGAAATGTAAAAAAAAAAAAAAAAAAAAAAAAAAAATGGAATAAATGGTTGTGAAAATAGACAGCAACAATTAAGGCCAGTCCCAGTTTAGGTCTACCCGCTGCTCTTCCTTTTCCACATCTTTGTGTCCATCAAATTTTAATGGTCCTTGAAGCCTGGCATAGGGAATGCACGGGCAAATTTCTCCACACGCTTTCGCAGGTCTGCCACTTTTGCCACGGTTTCTGCATCATTAAGAAGAAAATCTTTGAACTCTTGTAGTTTAGCTGAAAATATGAGATGGATAAAAAAAAGAATATGAAGAACAAAGGTTGGTTATGTTTACATGTTGTTGTTTTGACTTTTAACATTCACATTTTAATTTCATTTTCAAATCAAGGATTATTTACTTGTCAAAAAAATTACAGCGTTATGGGTGCTAGTTAAAACTAAAACACCTCAGCTTTGTTTTTACCCAATTTCCACTGACTGGTTTCATTAGAAACACAAATATATGGATCACAAAAAACAAGCCTTTATTCCTTAGCATGCACCCACCAACCACATTTTAAAACGGTAGAAAGATGTCAGCACCTGAGCAGAAGGAGAAACCATCTGGGTTGAGAGAATCTGGAGAAGCCTCCAGTAGTAATCCTTAGAGCCTAATAAACTCCTAAATATGGTCAACACGTTCTAAAGGCCTAAAGTACTTTCAGAAGGCATACTGGAAGCATTTCTGTAAGATGTAACAAGTCTGTTGAGAAGTCAGCCTGTTGGCATAATATTATATATGTATGTGTGTGTGTGTGTGTGTGTGTGTGTGTGTGTGTGTTTGTGAATGCAAACATTGTACTTTATGGCATTACACAGAGAAGAGATGATGGAAACTAATGAACTCTGAATTAACTATCTAGCTCTATATAAAGAAGCAACATGGGCATCTTCCATTCAAAATATGGCAAAATCTTTCTAACCTGGTCATTTTAAATTAAGTTACATTAATTTCATGATGCTTTATTCATAGCTTCAATAGCTCCACTTCATTTGCAATGCACAAGGCATTTCACACTAGTAAGGTTTATACAAGGTATGTATCTTCCCATGTGTCTGAACATGCAGAATTACTTCACTAAACTAACAAATACTTCTTATACAGGTAGGCCCCTGTGCCTATTGCAGAGGCAAACAAATGCATCCTGCTTCTTATACAGGTAGGTCCCTGTGCCTATTACAGAGGCATACAAATGCATCCTGCTTCTTATACAGGTAGGTCCCTGTGCCTATTACAGATGCTGGCAGTTAACCTCCCCACACAGCTACTCATTGTTTTCCAAGATGTTAACAACTGCTACAGGAAAAAAGATGTAAAGCTACAAGCAGAACAGTTAAGGGGAGCAAAAGACACTATCGCTACAGCAAAACCAATCCTTTCACACGGTCATTTAAATAATAAATCATAAATGCCCCTTTGCATTAAGAATTAGTATAACTCAATGCCTCTCAAAAATGTCAACAGCAGTTTTCTTTCAATGTGCTGCTTTAATATGTTATAGAAAATGGTTGGGAGATGCAAGAATAATCATCACATACAAACCCAGAGTACAACACAATTAGCAGAAGAATGACGCATTTTTCTTTCAATTATACAAAAGAAGATAAATCACATTTAAAGGGTAAAAGCCATCTGTACACATTTTACATATGTCGGTGTATCAAGAGGAGTTTAAATCACAAAGGGAAAACGTTGTAGTATTAGATTTTCCATTCTGGGGTACACAGCTGCACTAGATACTCAACTGTACCACAGACTGATTGATTTATTGATTAATTTATTTGCCATTTGTTAACTGGGTTAGTCTGGCTGGGCAGACGCCCTTTTTCAGCAAAGACCCACGGAGAAAAGCTCCAGTACAGAGATACATTTGTTACAATTAATTAAATATTTAATTAAATCAAATGAACCCTTGACTCCTGTAGAAAAAGATTATCTTTGTCATTTTGGACACATTCTATAACGACCATGCCAAAACAGTAACATCATCATCACACATTTTCTCCAAGTCATGTTAAATGATTTTCATCGCACTCAACTATGAAACGGTAAGTTCCCTGTTTTTCTCATTACAGAATTTTTTCACTCCTGTTTTGTAGTGTAACATGATACTTTGTGATTTAACATGTCTGCACTTGATTTTTGAAAGATTATGATTGTGGAACTTTTCTCCCCAGGCCACCACTGAAAATGGGCACTTTCTGGCCCAGTCAGATTTTTCCTGTAAACAGATATCAGATAAACTGAACTCTGAGGATTGCAAAGAAACTGCACTCTGGGGACTGCAATCATTACTACTACCTTATGTCCAGCCAATCATCTACTTTTCAGTAACCTGCTTTAACCTTTACAGGGTTACAGATATGCCTATCCTGGCAGCTAATGAGCACAAGGCATTAACATCCATTCTGGACAGGATGCTGGTCAACCATAAATAAAATAAATTAAGCACTTCAGCACCCCGAAACACCTGTGAGAAAATCTGTTTCATTCTCCCAAAACTGGAACAATGCCTATATTTTTTTTAAAGTAGGAGGACAGGATGTCAACTCCTGAGTAGAAGGGGGAGCCAGTCTGGGTTCAGATATTTTGGACTGGCCTCCAGTAAAAATCCTGAGAGCGAAATAAACCTCTAAATATCACTAACCCTCTTTATAAGGACGCAACGTATTTTAAAAAGGCATGTCAGACGCAAATGCTACTGAATGAAGACATGTTTACGTAGATATGCTTTCTGCAGTCAGGAGTAGAAAAAGGGCATTTCAGGAGGGTAAACGTACCTAAAAGGGAGACATCACTCATCAATGTTTTCCCAGCCAGAATGCTTTTTGCTCTCTAGGATCTGCAATTAGGTCAAAATGCAAACAGACCAGAATCAACTTGGCAAAGGAGCTTAGTTGGATGTGGCAGGAGAATGTGCTGCAAACCACTACAGTGGTGACATTTATGGAGAGAGAGACAGAGATGTACGATATGTACTGTACTACCATGTCATGTGCTCTTGGCTCACACACGAAAGGCATAGCAACCCCATGTATCTATAGTCATCTGCACATCAGCCACTAAAGGGTCATAAAACACAGGATCCCCCCCGACAGCTGTCTGGATGAAAACCTCCCCCATAAAAGTCATTCCCAAGTACATAAGAGGAAAGACCAGGTATTATGGTAATAGGCAAGATGTGATGGTGGCCAAAGGAACATAAAAAGCATACAAAAAAATCAACTTGTCTTAGGCAGAGGGGGCTGGGGGGGGGGGGGGGTGAGCTGAATACATACATGCATGCCAATGAAGCAAGTGGTTCCATGAAATTAGAAGTGTGAATTAACTGCAAAGGTGTTCTTTTCATTTCTCCTCTGGAATTTGCAGAAAGTGATAAGAATACATGCTTAAAGGCTCAGGTACTGTTTTATGCAAACTGTAAAGGGACTGCATAACCCCAAATAATTGTTAAGATCTATAGTTACTTATTTTGTAATTCATTACTTTGACAAACAAACAACTGGACAGCACATAGTTTAGCTTCCATATTTTGGAAAATGAATTATTTGGCCTGTTTGGGGAAGAACGTCTTCCTTTAAAATGCTCAAGACTGCAGCTATTTGGCCTATCCATTAAGATTTATTTATAATACAAATCATCACATACATCATATCAAGCAATGCATACATACATACACACACATTACAAATAGACCTCCCAACCATCCCAAATTACTCAGTTTTTACCAAGTTTTGGGGTCCCAATGAGGGGTGCCACGATTTCCAAGTGGCACCCCTTCATTTCCGATTTTTTAATATATTTATTTAGATTTCATGCTTTTGGAGCTGACATCATCACGTGTGCGATGACGTCAGCTCTGTTAGCCTGTCGGATTTAAGTACAGATGTGGGCGTATGTCCATTTAAATACTGGAGTTGACGTTTTGTTAAGTCCGGGGAGAGTTTTATTTTATTTAAGCCATGCCTTGAATACTGGAGCCATTTTGCTAAGTATGGGGACGGGAGAGTTTTACTGAATACTGGAGTTGCCGTTTTGCTAAGTCCAGGGAGAGTTTTTATTTAAGCCATGCTTTGAATACTGGAGTTGCTGTCCAAGGCCAACAATGCAGCTTCTATGGGACCTGACAATATCCCTGGCTGTGTTCTACGTGAACTACAGAGTGAACTGGCACCTCACCTGTGTGCCCTGTTCAATCACAGCCTCACCTCAGGCTTTGTCCTTACCAAATGGTGTACTGCTACAGTCATCCCTCTCCACAAAGGAGGAGCAACTATAGACCCTGGGAACTATCGCCCCATTAGCATGATGAATCTGATATGCAAACCTATGGAACACATCATCATGGACCTAATAAACAAGGATATAGGGACTCTCCAAACCCTAAATCCCACACAGTTTGGATTTTGTGAAGGGTAGATCATGCCTGCTCAATTTGGTTAACTTCTTTGAGCCAGTCACCAGAGCTGTGGATGAATGCAAGGTGGTTCATACAGCCTACCATGATCTAGCCAAGGCCTTTGATGCCATTCCCCACTCAGGAATCATAGAAAAAACTCACTAAGACAGGCACCAACCCCCATATCACTAGGTGGGTTGCAAAATGGCTCACAGGTAGAACCCACACTGTGAAAGTAGCTGACTCCAAGTCAAACTGCCGACCAGTCAGGAGTGGAGTCCCACAGAGCTAGGTCCTGGGTCCCCTCCTGCCTGGTATCTACTTCTCTGAAGTCCAGGCCAACACAAAGGGACTGCGGCTAACAAAGTTCACACACCATTGCAAGATGGGAGCCATTATTAGGTAATGTGACAGGCTTAGTGGTGTATGTGTGAGAAGGGTTTGGAGTGTATGCAAGTATTTGTGGGTTAGGGTCAGAGGCAGGGCTAGTGTCGGTGTGTGTGTGTCTGTGTATTTTTCTCTGAGTGCACTGTGTACTGGGACTGTTAGTTTGTGTACTTCTGATTTACCAAAAGTTTCAGCTTTGGTGTGGGAGTGTTTGTGGGTTTGAGTTTGTATAAGGGGCAGGTAATGCAACAGATTTAGTGGTATGTGTGTGAAAAGGGTGTGGAGTGTGTGCAAGTGCTTGTGTGTCTTTCTCTGAGTGTCTTGTGTAGTGGGACTGTTAGGGAAAGGGTTTTTGGTATGGACATAAGTAGGGCTATAGTTACGGGCAGTAACAGGCTTAGAGTTAGTACACATGAGTAAGGCGGTAATCACCCAGATTGGGTGCCACAGCTTGCTACAATAGTTTTAAAACTTCACAGCCAGACATCAACCATAATCTTTAGAGGTGGGTAGCTGTAGTAAAGTGTCAAAAATAAACACTGCAAGTCATCAACAGACCTATACATGTACTGATGGACTTAGCTCATAAATAAAGAAGATAAATCTTGGTAGCTGGTCTTACCAACGCAGCTAGATACAGCAACATGAGATTGCATTGTTAGTGGTGGTCCCAGACAGCAGTTCAACAAATCAGAGGTGATCCCACTTCTCATGCACACTAGCATCATTCTGCCGATACAGTGCAGGACACAAACTATGGATATCACTAGTTTAGGTTAAAATTGATTACATCAAGACATAAAATAAATGTAAGTCACAATTTGTACTGTTACAGCTCAGCTGTAGTTTTTTATTTCTGTCAGTTCTAGACATCAGCACAATAAAAAAATGTGTAGTAGGTGTATTAATCAAATTAAAAGATGGCTATGATAACTCTATTAATACATTTTTATTATACACATATTACTGTGAGGTTAAAGACTGACTCTCTGCTAAAATATAGTGGAAAAATATAAGAAATATATTTTGGTACAGCTTGAATATTTTAATAAACTGAAGGGAATAAAACATTTTATAGTGGCCAAGTAATTGCAAGTAAAATGCAATGCTACAACATATTGTTTTCAGGACTGGGGGAGATGGGCACATTAGGAAATGCAGGAAAACCTACTGTAAACAAAGGTAAAGAGGAAAAGGGGATATGCCAGATCCATGCAAGTATGTTCCTGTAAGCAGCCAGGTAGAATTTTTTTTTTGGGGGGGGGGGTGCAGCACCAAGTAATGACTGCAAGTAACAACACATGAAGACTGTCTGAGAGTCAAGCCTCATAAAGGAAAGTTCCCAGCACATGCAGCAGTAAAATCAGGTAAACTTCCAGACAGTGCTAGATTGCATTGCTGGAATAACCCATTATTAACTGTT
The DNA here is from genome assembly GCF_019279795.1 of Protopterus annectens. Classification (NCBI taxonomy): domain Eukaryota; kingdom Metazoa; phylum Chordata; order Ceratodontiformes; family Protopteridae; genus Protopterus; species Protopterus annectens. The sequence continues at coordinate 885,540,289 of NC_056743.1, read as the reverse complement.
GAGCATGTGAGAAAAAATCCAAAAGCATTACAACCATCACTCCCCAAAACCAATATGTAGAGCTGCAGTGGTGCAGCGGTTAGCACTGTCACCTCACAGCAAGAGGTTCTCCCATTCGATTCTCGGCTGGAGTACTTCCTGTGTGGAGTCTGCATGTCCTCCCCATGGTCGAGTGCCATTAAAGACATGCAGGTAAGTGTGTGCATGAATGGGTGTGCCTTCTTTGAAGGTTGGGCTGGCAACTCGGCACTGTAAAAATCCACTGCCAATGCCAATCATTAGTGGACCGGAGTTCCGCTGCGGCGACCCCTAACCGGGAAAAGCCAAAAGACTCCCTAAAACCAATATATATCAAAATACAAACCAGCGCTAGGCCAGTGATGAAGCCTGTACTGTGGTGCAGAGGGATGGTGATCTGACTTTAGCCATGTCAACCCACGTTCGAGTACAGCAACCATTGTCAGAAGGGTTAGTTGGCTTGTTCATTCTTAGAGGTGGGTGGCTAGTTATGAGACCCCTAGTGGTGTGCCTAACAGGTAGCAGGCAGGGGACATAACCCTAACATGCACAGGATTCTGAGGCAATAACCTGTTCAAGATCATGACGCTCTCTAGTTAAGGGTGGGACAATGTGGCAAAGAAACATGATGGCATATGGCTCTGAAGCAACATGCATTGCGCACTGACTCCCAATCAACAACTGGGTGGTGTTGGGTGCATATCTGTGGAGAAATATACTGATCCAACAACAGACAATGGCCTACTACTGCCCCGGTTTTCATACCAGGTGGCCTGGACAATAGTTGTGGTTACTGAAATGTATTCTGAACTGGAAACAGGGACCCTCCCATGGAGTGATATGTTGAGTCAAGGCTGGGGGACAAAACGAGTAATTGAAATACTAAGGCAAATAAGCAGGGGGAGGGTAATGATGGAGGTATAGACAACTGTGCAGACTGGAATTAAAACTTTTTTTTTAAACCATTAACATATCTGATGACATTTTTTTTTTTTTAATAAATTCAGGAATCTGAGTGATGACTGCCTCTATGTGAAGACAGAATTTTACTTGTATTAAACACCAGTGAACTGCTTTAAAACAAATTCATCAACTCAAGTTGTTACTGGCACTATTCAAAGACAGATTATTTGCTTCTATTAAACACCAGTAAACTTGCTTTAAACAAATTCAATAACTTGAGCAATTTATGGCTCTATTTGAAGACAGAATGTGTCTATTTGTAGACTGGGCTTGTCACCTCTCTTTTTATACAGTTCTAGACTGCTTTCCATCAATAATGGATATCTACTTAAGACCTTCATTAAAATGTCCAACATTAATTTTGCAGAAATGATCTAATAGAACTCGTGTTTTCACCCCGTTAAATAAATGCTAATGTTAATGACGTCTTGAGTAGCCATCCATTATTAACACAGAAACCTAATGCAAATTAAATTTGGGTTCCCACAATGCAATTTGAAAAATGATTTCCCCCACAGCAATGTTTGCTATGTGATCCATCCACTGTAGCAGGTACTTGCATCTCTGCAAAGCAGTGGTTATCATTAGCCCCAGAAAAGCAACATAGCAGATCAGAAACTCATTTTTTTCTGTTTTCCATTCATAGTCTCACATTTAGAGACCATCACAACCCTTAGTGAATTCTAGGTCTCAGCCTTTCTGTAACAAAGCTAGAGCCCCCCCCCCCCAACTGCATAAGAGATGTGTGAAATAAGAACACTAAATACGAAATAAGACCTCAGGAACAGTGCTTGTGCTGCTGTGGAAATGACTGTGGAAGGGCATTCTTTGAAATAATACATTTTCTGAAAAGGAACATAAGACCATGCCACAACAGGACAGTAAAACATCTGCACTAAATATTTATCTGCCCTGTGCTGTCTTTATATATTTGAAACCAAGTCAACTAAATTACAATGTACTATTCACTTTGATGTCAGTCTTGCAATAGTGCTGTCCAATCATTTGATACATTCAGTACTTTATGTACACCATTTTATATCTTTTCAGTGAAAACAGCAATGTTTGTTTCAGTTAATTCACCTTTGTTATGGGAAAGGGAAGAGAAATGATTTCTTAAAATGCCTAAATAACCAGCCTTGTGTTCCAGCTCTGCTTTGCAAACTACCATAAGGAAATGTATGGGAGATGTGGTGGGTGCCTTTTAATTACCAGGACAGGTACCTGGTTAGCTACACCAAGAATCTAGCAGCTCCAGAAAGTACAGTTGTGTACACTTACCATAAATGTAGAGGTTTGAGTGTATTCACTGTTGCAGTCATTACATTTGGGTAATCTGCTGGCAGGTTGCCCTCAGTCGGCCTGAATAACAAAGTCTTGGGTCCTGCGTCGGTTGCTGTCTCCTCTTCCATGACGTCAGGTCGTCAGGGGTATAAAACATGCAGCCGACACCATTTTAATCAGTTTTTCTTGCCCCAGATGTCGGTGCCCCCCATATGGGGAGCAAAAAATATATATATATAAATTGTAAATATATAAATGCACTTTAGAAACATAACATTTACCTTCAACTAAAAGCAAATACACCACAAAGGCTTTTGAGTATAGTGAAGTAAAGAAAAGGTATAGAAAGGGGGCTGGCGGGTGGGTAATCCGGACTGCAACAGTGAATACACTCGAACATCTACATTTATGGTAAGTGTACACAACTGTACTATATTCTTCATGTTTCACTGTTGCAGTCATTACATTTGGGTAGAATCCCAAAGCTATGGAAGGAAGGATGGAACTAAACAGCATTAGGAGCAGCTATAAGGCCCTGCAGGACTGCAGTGGCAAAGCCTGCCCTGGATTTAGAGAAGAGAGGTAAATGATAATGCTTTGTGAACGTATGAATAGAGCTCCAAGTAGCAGCTTCTAGAATGTCTTTGGTTGGGACCTTCTGAGAAAAGCTGCTGAAGTAGAGGCAGCCTTGGTGGAATGGGATCTGATCCCCTTGGACACAGGTTTACCATGGTGCAAATAGCAGAAATGAATGCAGTGGCTTATCCATTTAGAAATAGTCTGCTTTGATATAGCCTTCCCCTCTAATCCTGCAGCAAATGCTACCAGTAGCTGCTCAGACTTTCTTAGAGATTTTGTCCTGTTTAAGTAGAATCTTAGTTGTCTGTGTACATCCAATGAATGCAGAATCCGCTCCCCCTTGTTCTGTGGATTTGGGAAAAATGTTGGCAGGTGAATGGTCTGGTTAAGAGCCACACTGGATACCACCTTAGGCATAAAAGAAGGAATGGTCCTGAGGGCCTCCCTGTCCGGGAAAAATATAATGAAAGGTTCCACTGCCATGAGAGCCTGTGGTTCTGAAACCATTCTTGCTGAAGTGACTGCCAAAAGAAAAGCTGGCTTCCAAGATAGAAATTTTATATCCGCAGTAGCTGCTGGTTCAAAAGGAGGCAGGGTGAGTTTTTACAGCACAAAATTGAGGTCCCAAGCAGGAGTTGGTGTTCCCCTGGGAGGCCTTAAATTTTTGGCCCCTCTGGGATACTGTTTAAGCAGTGGATGAGAAAAGAGGGGAGGCTCTGTGTTGTAATGAGCCGAGATGGCAGAGGCATGGATTTTTATTGAAGAAAAAGACAGACCCTTGTCAAGCATCTCAGTTAAGTATTGTAAAATCTGAGGAATATTGGGCTTTGCTGTGTCTATTCCTTGTGCTTGGTTCCAAGCACAGAATCACTTCCATTTATCAGCATAAGATTTTCTAGTACTAGGCCTTCTGGCTTCCAAAATGACATCCATCACAGGTTTACTGAGAGATGGGGTTTGACTAATTAGTTGATTAGCCATACTGCAAGATTCAGAGTTTGAAGCTGAGTGTGCAGAATTTGATAGTTCTGCTGAGACAATAGGTGAGGTGTTTGAGGCAAGTACCACAGAGGAAGGTGTGACATATTCCTTAAAAGTGGGTACCAGTGCTGGTGAGCCCAGTCCGGAGCAATTAGGATCATTTTTGGTTTTTCCTGTCTGACTTTTAGTAAGACCTTGGGGAGTAGAGGCAGAGGGGGAAAGGCATAGACTGACTGGTTTTTCCAGCTGAAGGATAGAGCATCCACTTTCCATGCTTTTTTGTGATGAGTTCTTGTGCAGAGTTTGTCCAACTTATAGTTTTGGGGAGAGGCAAACAGATCTATGTCTGGGCTCTCCCATTTCTGTGTTAACATGCTGAAGATTTGTAGATCCAGTTTCCATTCGTGCGGGTCCATAAGATTTCTGCTTATGCTTAGGTCATCTGCCAGAGTGTTTTGCTTTCCTGGCAGGAATTGAGCTTGAAATAAGTCAAGGCTGTGTTCCACAAGGCCATGGCTAGTCTGCAAAGGGGGTAAGAATGTGCACCCCCCCTGCTTGTTTAGCTGTTCTGGATGAAGTAAGTCCTTGAAGGCTGTCAGAACATTCTGAACAGCTAGCATTTCTTTCTGGTTGATATGCAGTTGTATTTGGTTTGGGCTCCATTTGCCCTGAATGCATCTCCCTGCCAGGTGGGTCCCCCAAGCATAGTCTGATGCATCTGTAGTTAGGGTTTGGGTGGCAGGGGGTAGAGTAAATGACAGTCCCTTGTTTTGGTGACATGTCTCTGCCCACCAAAGAAACTCCTGTTGTAGGCAAGGAATGAGAGGAATCATTGTTTCCAGGCTGTGACAATGTTGACTCCATAAACTTTTTAGGTATCATTGAAGTTTCCTCATATGCAGTCTCGCATATGGAATTAGTAGAATGCAGGATGCCATGAACCCCAAAGCCTGCAGAATTTGTCTTGCAGATAACTGGGTTTTTGTTGCCATTTGTTTGAAGTATGTTGTCAATTGCCTTTGTTTGTCTGGCGTGAGGTAAGCCATCTGGGCAGTTGTATTCAAGCTTGCACCCAGGAATGTAATTATCTGAGAGGGTACCAGCTGTGATTTCTTTTTGTTTATGGTGTACCCTAGGCATGCTAGAAGCCTTTTTAAAAACGCCAGATGTTGAAGAAGAGTGTCCTTGTCCTCTGCTTGAATGAGACAATCGTCCTGATAAGGATAAATTTGAATGTTTCTTTGTCTGCAGATTGCAATTACTGGTGCCAGGCACTTTGTAAAGACCCTGGGCACAGTAGATAAGCCAAAGATCAGGGCAGACAATTGGTAATACAAAAAACCTGCTTTAATGTGGAGGCATCTTCTGCATGATTCCCTTATTGGGCTATGCAGGTATGCCTCTTTTAAATCTAGTTACTAACCAAGCATTCTTGCCTAGCATAGGCAGTAGCTGTTGCAAAGTCAGCATTTTGAATTTTGGAATTCCAGGAACGTGTTCAGAATCGATACGTCCAGTATTGGACGCCATGAATTGTCTTTTCTGGGTACCAGGAAAAGTCTTGAATAAAATCCTTGTCTTTTTTCCTTTTCTGGTACTGGGTGAATAGCCCCCATATCCATGAGGGATCTGACTTGTTTCTGGGCCTCTGCACACTGGTTTTGAGGCAGATCCGGCCATCCGTCTGGAATTGGCAAAGTATGGAAATTAAATCTGTACCCCTGGGATACTATGTTTAATACCCACTTGTCCTGGGTAATTAACTGACAATTTGGAGCATGAAGTGCTAATTTCCCCCCCCAAGGGGGCTGCCAAAAGATAAGTGCTTGGAGATGGTAGAGGAAAGTCATTGAGACTGCTTACTGTAGGGTTGTGCTTTGTTTCCTCCAGATTTGGAGGTGGAGGCACCCCATTGCTTTGACCTGTAAGAACCCTGTGATTGATATCTGGAGCCTTTTGAGCGCCTGGGTTTGCCCTGAGTGGCTCTGTTGGACACAGTTTAGTAGCCCAGTGCCTACTGAACCTGGGTGGCTGCACTTGCAAGAAATCTTTTACAGTTTGCATAGATTTAGCTTCGTTTTCCATTTTCTTTAAAACCTCTTCTGCCTTATTACCAAACAGAGTATCATGCTGCAAAGGGGCATCCACCAATTTAGCTTTAACATGATCAGGCAGATTTTGCTCCTTGAGCCAGGCATGCCTTCTAATCACAGATCCAGTAACGGCGGCCCTACAAGAGGCCTCCAAGGAATCAAAACCACATTGCAAAGTATGCTTTCCAACCTGTTCTGCGGATTGCAATAAATCCTGTAACTCTATTTTCCACACAATCAGAAATCAACATAATTTTCTGTTTCAGTAAGCCCATAACATGTTGTTGATATTTAAACATATGAAACTGGCAGTTTAAAGTCCTGATCGCCAAGGTTGCAGACGTATAAACCTTCTTACCCCATCTATCCAGCGCCCTGGAATCTCTATCAGAAGGGGTAGGATTGTTGGCTGTAGAAGCCTTAACACCCTTGGGACCCTGAGAATAGTCTCAGAATCAGCAGCTGGATTTTTGAAAAGAAATTTGTGGGAGTCAGGAACCCTGTAATATCTATCTGGCTTACTAGGAGCCGGAGGCAGGGAATCAGGAGCCATGCTTGATTCTGAGAACACATCAACAATGTCTAATACAGGAGGCATTGCCAAAGGCCTATGCTGAGGAAGGAGGAGGAAATCACTAAGCCTCTTTTTTGATTCAGAGAAGTACTGACTCTCCCAGTGAAAATGTTCCCTTAAAGTATGCAAAGTCTCTCCAAAAGAGTAATCCTCAGGAGGAGATGCAGATGGGATGGATTCCTCTACATCAGAATACTCATGGGGTGGAATTGAAAACTCCTGATCAGAAGAAATGGAAACCTGATCTGAAGATTCATAATCAGTGCCTTGCCTAGGCCTCTTAGCGGGGTGGGGGAACCCCTGATCAAGGTAATTAAATCCCCAGCCATTTTGATCATCTGTTTTTTAGGCATAGGGGCCTGAGCATGTGGCTCATGCATTATTTTTTTAGACATAGAAGTTGTTTTTGACCTTAGTTTTGTTGCTGGCGTCGGTTTAATGTAAAAATGGTGAGGCCTGAAAACACCCTCAGAAGCCAGTGCCTGTTCAGCGGCTCCGGACCCATCCAAGGGAGAGACATCCGCGGGTTCAATACTTTGCGAATCTCAAGACATACTGGATTCCGAATGGGTCTCAGTAGAGGCCTGCGACTTAAGTAGCGAGTATCAGGGGCTGCGAAAGCACCTCACGGAGAACCGGTGACTGGCTTAAGAGAAGCTTCGTCGTCGGCTTTGGATGTCGACGGTCTGTCTCTTTTTCCTTGCGTTTTTTTGTGAACTCCGGTAGTCGGATTGCGAACCGATGACATTTCAGGGTAGTTAAATCTTGCTCCAAAATATTTAGAAGCAAAAATATACAGACACTTAATAGTGCGTTGGTTAAATTTAGCACAAAACCGACAGCAAGGCACGTTGTGATCAGGGCCTAGGCAAAAAATACAGTGCAAATGAAAATCCTTGAGGTATTTGTTTCCCACAAGTAATGCAATTATTAACTTTTACTGACATCGGTAAGGAGCAAGAAAAAGTTTCCCCAACGGGGTACTTAGCTTTAGTTTGAAGACTTCGGTTCTGGAACTCGAATAAGAAAATTTCAGGAGTCGGCTGACCGGCACTTGCGAACTGCTTCTGCTTCAGGCACCGCGCGGCAAGAAAGACTGATTGAAATGGTGTTGGCTGCATGTTTTATACCCCTGATGACCTGACGTCATGGAAGAGGAGACAGCAACCAATGCAGGACCCAAGACTTTGTTATTCAGGCCGATTGAGGGCAACCTGCCAGCAGATTACCCAAATGTAATGACTGCAACAGTGAAACAAGAAGAGCATCTATGTGTAGTTGTCTCAAGGAATATTTACTACTACTTTACCAATCACTTCAATATGGATGCACAAGGTAACTTTCTGATCACAGTCTGCTCCAAGACTGCTTGTTTTAAAACTACAGGTCCCATAATACCCATATAACTTACAGAATTAAAATTACAGCATGGCTATGAATGTGCCACTACAAAACAACAGTCCAGAGACAAAAAATCTGTACCAGGCACAATTACATATGATCAGAAAATATTTGTTTAGGCATGCAGAAACAACACTACAATGTTTCACACAGCACTACCAAACTCACACCAGTTCTGCCACGTAGGAGGAAGCCCACTAAAAGTATAAAGGGGGAAAAAAATAAAACCGACTTATTTAAAGACTCCTGAGTGAAGAAGGCCAAAGTCAGAAGCCAGATGAAAGCACACAGCTGAATTAAATGGGCACATCCACAACCATTCAACATATACTGACAATATTACATGCCTGGAGTGCAGCAGTGCCGCACTGGCCTACAGTTAAACCAACATTTCACCTGTTTTCCAATCCTCCACTTCCAGGACAAGTTTTAGGCTGAAGGTGATTTGTCTGGGGGTAGTCTGGTTGAGTCTTTCGGAATAACTTTTTAATTGTGCACTGAAACAGAATTCTGTTATCGTGAGTGAAAAGTTATGAATCGCGTGGTTACCATAGTACCTAAACACGTCAGTGGCTTTAGAGTTAGAATACAGCTTCTGGTTAGGTTTAAGCATAAACCTTAACACCAGCTTTAAATTAGAGATAGGGCTTGTTGTCCTGCATGCGTGTGAGTGTACATGACTGAAATACAACTATTAATTCTGTGTATTGCTGTGTTGTGTACACTTCAGAGAAATCATTTTCACCCCAAGTAGATGGACTCCATTATAAAAAGACTATTCTAGATACCAAGTTTTTTTTTTATTTACAATCAGTTTCACTTTAAATGAAAGTGTGATGTATCACCGTTTCCACAGCAGCACTTACAGAACAGATTAATGGCAATAATGCTGAACGCATGTCTATTCTGTAAATTCATCGCACTCCTTTACTTTCACATCTTTGTGAAACATCTTGTCTGCTTACCTGACAAGTTTTAGTCCATATTTCAGGCAACTACACATGCAAGATGTTTTATTCTATTAAATTATCAACTAAAGATGTAGCTTCAAGCATTTCTGTGTTGACACTCCATCCCTGTGGACTTTTTTTTCTTAATAGCCCCTACTAATTCCTTCTTAAACGACCCAGGTGCTGCAGGGATTACTGGTAAATAACAAACATGCTATTATCATATTACATGATCTTCAACGAGACACCCTTCTTGACAGGGCCTTGGTTGGGTTCATCCCTTTTTCAAAACAAAATTTAACAATATTTACAGAAGTTCCCATGCTCCAGGGATGTAAGGGCACCCATTCTGCCACATGATGTGGCATCACATGCTAAACACACAAGGATGTTTGCCTTACATACTTTCCAATTTACTAGTGAGCACCTTGCCTGTAAATAATAATGAAGACTCCGCACACAACTGTTAATCAATACACAAGCATGTGTAAGTTCAGCTTACAGGGAACTCCAAGAGCAGGTGGTAACTAGAAGAGATACCGACGAACATTAAAATGGATATAGGGTTTTTCTAACCCAATAAGGTAAGGATTTGAAAATCAACTCATATACTAAAAATGTTATGTTATGTCTAACACTGGAGGACACTACCTTGATTGCCCTTTGGATGAATTTGATTCCAAGTAGTAAAACTGCTATGGTGGGAGGAGTTAAGTACTGAATCTTCAAAGGAGGCCCACATCTCAGAGATGCAGTCTTGATAGTAATGCTTGGTGACAGTGAGCACCACAACCAAGTGGCTGCGCCACAAACGTATATAACATAGACACTACTGAAGCCCACACTGCAGGCAGCCACTCTTCTGCTGTACTACGCTCTGACCAGAGCATGTAGCAGCTGACAGTCACCCACTGGCAACGTACCTTAGAAGTGTCTGCTTGGCTAATTAAAGTCCCTCTCTCTCCATGGACAGGAACATGTGCACAACTGGTCCGGCTCCTAAAAACATATGCACCTGTTTTACTTACTGACTTAACTGCCAATGGGCAACCAAGCTGTCAACAACATTAACTTCTCAGGTTTCACTCCCTGCAGAAGAAACCAGAAAATGAATGGATTTGTGGAGGGGTAACACAGAAATCCCCTTTAGATGATACATATTTTCTTCACAAGGAAGAAAACACCTGTAAAGGCATGGGGGTAGTGAACACTATATTGCTTTGGCTCCCCCTGAGCAGTGAAGAAGCTTCGTCCTCTTTTTCTGACTGGCTTGGAAGAAGGGAAGGAAACATAGAGGCTCTCTCCACAGTGGTGAGGGCCAGTTTTCTAAAGAGGCCACTGACTAAATCCTAGGTAGCCAAACATAAGAGCACATTCCTCTGCTTCAGTGCAGCATATTCACCTCGATGCCTTCTCTTTCCCCATCATTCTCCCTCACTTCCACTCACCCCCTGCATACTCACCTTTATTCCGTTTTCTACACTCCCACTCACTTTCTACCCCACCCCTTCCTTGACACCCACTACTAGCTCTACTACTTCTAGCTTTTTAACTCCCTCCCAGCACTGTACTCCATTGCTCTTTAACCACTCCCTAAACTGTATTAAGCTTTTCACTTATCTCCCTCTCCCTCATCTGCTTATCATCCTCTTTTAACAGAGTTTTCCTGCCTCTTTTGCCACTTCTCTCCCCCTATCAGACACCCTGTTCCATCAATTACCTTGAACGTACATCTCCTACCCCTCTCTCTCTTCTCACTTACCCTTCCTACATCCACCCTCACCCTTGATTATACTTTCTGTACACAGTAACCTTCACTTACAATGTGAATAACTGGATCACGATCTTGACACTAATTTTTTCTCTGTTAGAGTAGTGTGTCCTCAACCCACAGGTTGACAGCTGATCTCTACCCCAGTTAACAAACCTATCTAGCTAAATAAATAAATGGACATTCAGGACACCGTTCCTGAGCGCCTCCTTGGTATCTATCCATTCAGACAGCAGATTATAGAGGAAATGGAAATACAGAGGCCAACTGCCTTCTGGGAATTTTAAAGTGAAAATATCAGGGTGCTTCCAGGCTGTAGGAGCAGCACCATTAGTGACCAATTCTAAACAGAAGATAACCCAGAACTCCTTAGCTTTCTTCTTCAGATAACCTGACATGGACAGTGTGCCAATCTGCTCGGAGCCTACATTTGGCAGCTGTCGCAGAGGACTATTTATTTATTTGACATTTGTTAACCGGATTGGTCCAACTGATCCAGAATTATTTATTTATTTTTATTTTATTTTACATTTGTTTACTGGGAAGGTCCATTTTCAGCGGAGACCCGGGGAGAAAAGCTCTAATAACAGTAAAATACAATAGAAAAACATTCACTAGATAAATCATACATGGGCTCAATACAGTAGAGCACACTTGGCATGCAGTATAACTAATAGCAATAACAAGATAATACAGGAGTTCTGTTTTAGTTGAGCATACTTTGGAAATAATAACATCTTATAACATAACTGAGAGTGAATAATTACTAATATAAATTATTTCAATCTCTGTGTTTTTGGGAAAACAAGTAGGGAGAGTGGGAGGTGGAGAGCCACCATTTGATAGTTAGCAGAATCCCAGCAACAGTGAGTTGATATGGCCTAGCCTGGGGGGTGACATGGGCAGAGCCAGTTTTTTATGTAATGCATTTTGAGAAGTTTTTTGAACTAGAAAGTAGAGGTTGTAGAGGTTAGGTGATCTGGGAGAGCATTCCAGGTTCTGGCAATGGAGCAGGCAAAGAAAGATTTGCCAGCCTCATTTTTGTGTTTAATAACATTTATGTGGTTCAGGTATGAAGATCTTAAGTTTCTAAAGGGGATGTAGGGGTGAATTAGTTCTTGCAGTGCAGGAATTTTATCAGGATGGTAGTAGATGTTATGTGCAATTGTTAGCTGGTTGTGTAGGAGGAGTTTTGGAAATTCAAGCCAGTTCAGTTGCTTGAGGGCTAGACAGTGATGGGACCTATGAGTGGCTTCGGTAGCAAACTTGGTAATCTTGTTTTAGCAAGATTCCATCTTGGTTAGTTCTATGTAGCGAAGGCTAGTTAAGATAGGGAAGGCATATAGAAGGATGGATAACAGATGGGTTCTAGCAATGGTGGCTTTGGTGTGCTTAGTCATGAATTGACGGTTCCTATAAAGAAGTCTGATCATTCTGTTGACCTTTTTGATTGTTTGGGCGATATGGATGTCAAATTTCAGTTTATTGTCAATTTCTATGCCTAAAAGCTTATTGTGTGATGTTGGGGTGATTAGTGCATAATCTTTAGATTTTATGGCAAAGTTGTTGTTTACTGGAGGAGTTCTAACAGGGCTGAAGAGAATGAGTTTGTTTTTTTTTTTTTGGGATAGAGTATAAGCTTGACGTTGGTAAACCATTCTTCGCTATGGTAATTATTAGTTATTTTGGATGATGGTTTTTAGTTTGTTCAAGGTGGGTGCAGCACATATAATAGTGGTATCGTCTGCATACTGCAGAGTGAAGATGATGCTATTTGATTAGTAAGTAGTGAAAACAGCAAGGGACCAATGATGGACCCTTGTGGGACACCTATAGTGACTGGTAGTAAGGGGGACAGTAGGTCTTGCCATAGAACTGCTTGTTGACGGTTAGATAAATAGTTAACAAATCAGGATATGGCGGAAGAGCTTATGTTAAGGGTAGCTAGGGTTTCTAGGAGCATTCTATGATTAACCATATCAAAGGCTTTTGATAAGTCTAAGAATATGGAGGATACGTACAGGCCTTTGTTTCTATGGTTATTGACAATGTTGGAGAATGAAAGCAGTACTGTGGTAGTGCTATGGGAAGATTTAAAGCCATGCTGGGATGAGGATAGTAGGTTGTTCTTTAGGAGGTAATGCATAAGCTGGGAGTGGACTACTCTCTCTAATATTTTTGATAGGGGTGATAGAATTGCTATGGGGCAGTAGTTCGTAAGCTCAAGGGATTGACCCCCTTTGTGCAATGGTATAATGTGAGATATTTTCCAAGAGTGTGGTACTTTGGATTCTGTTATTGACCTGTTTATGAGGATGGACACGGGATAGGCTATGGCTTCTGCAGTAATCTGTAGGAATTCTGCAGGTAGGTTGTCAGCTGCTAGTGTTGTTGGTTTAAGTTTTTTGAGGAGTTTAGCAATTGTGTTAGTGGTGACTGGGTTGAGGGAGAAAGTGGGGTGGGTGTTTTCTGTATTGGAAAGGGTGGGGGTTACTGTTGTTGTGGGGTTGGTGTTAGTGTTTTGGGCATTGGCTAGGGCCTGGATTGTTTCAGTGAAGTATTTGTTAAATTGGGTGGGGATGTTGTCTAGGTTATTTGGCAATACTGGGGAAGGAGTGGTAGGTTTTCCTGGGTGTAGTAGGTTATTTATTGAGGTCCAGAATTTTTGAGGGTTGTTGATGTGTTTTTCCTGTATTGTTTTATAGTAGTTAGTTTGGTCAAGTTTTATTAGTTTTTTGGCTCGATTACAGAGCTCGTGGTAATTCTGTCTCAGTCTCAGGGCAGAGGTTTTATGTTTGTGAAATTGTGACCAGGCTTTGTCTCTTTCTTTCAATACAGACCAAGTATCTTTTGATAGCCAAGGCACGTGGTTGGTTTTAGTTCTAGTGGTCCTGGGTGGTGCATGGGAGTTTAGGATGTTTAGGAAGGTTGAGTTAAAGTACTCTACAGCTTCATCTAGTGATAGTTGTTTTAGGGGAATCCACGTACAGAATTTTAGTGAGTTGATTACGCCTTGGGCTCTGTAGGTTTTTTTGTTACGTATGACCCTCAGAATGGGTTGATTTGTTAGATGAGACCGGTTCCTAACTATGTTGCTTGATGGTCACTCAGACGGTCAGGAAGACAGCCTGATTGGTGGGCCAGAGTGGGTCACATAACAGTGTCCAGTCCAAGATTGACTGCTGTTTGGAGGTTTTGTCTATTCTTGTGGGGGTATAGCTATAACTTGGGTAAAGAGGTTAATATAGGTAGGGGGGTTTTGGCTGGTGCATTCAGACTAGTCAATGTTAAAATCACCTATAATATGGTTTCTTGTGGAAGAGATGATGTCAACCAGTTAAGTAGAGTTTCTAGTATGCTAGTGTTATTGCCTGGTGGGATATAACCTCCTGCAATAACTTGCTTATTGGGGTTAATTTTTAGTCTGGCTAGAATTACTTCTATGTCTTGGACTTCTTGGGAGTTGCAATCAAATTGTCCCAGAGAGAGGTGACTTTGGAAAAATATGGCTACACCCCCTCCCTTTTTTCCTGACCTATCTTTGCGTATTATGTTGTAGCCGGGGGCTGTTATTTCACTGTCACGATATTCAGGCTTGAGCCAGGTTTCTGTTAATACTACGATATCAGGTTTGTATAGGGCTAGTAGGGCATGGAGGTCCTGTGTTTTGCTGAGTATGCTCCTTACATTTATGTTTAGAAGGAGAAGGGATGAGGTAGGTCTCGCATATAGAGGATTAGGGTTCGTTGAATTTGTGGTTTTACAATTTTTAGGTCCTGGATTTGGGTGAATGTCACAGCAACATGAGAGGTTTTGTAGCAGGTGTAGATAAAGTTTGTGGAATATTTTGTCTGGTCTACGGGATGAGTGGGGTTGAGCTTTATAGGTAGTAAATTTAGGTAGACAGGAGGGTGGTAGTGTGGAGGAGAGGTCAGATGGTGATAAAGGGGAATGGTTAGGTTTACTGGAAGTGGTAATGGAATCAGTTTGCCATGGTGGTTGTGGGGTAAAGTAAAGTTGTGTGTGGTAGGAGGAGAGCCTATACATTTTTTGTGTGAATTTAGATGACAGTTAAGAATAAGTAGTTCAGAAGGGTCAAAATTGGGTACAGGAATGGGTAGAGGTGAGAGGTTGAGCTGGTCAGAGTAAAGGATGGCAATGCCTCCTCTTTTTTGGGGGATTCTGTTGGAGCAGTAAATGTTATATCCAGGAGGTAAGATTTCATTTTTAGTGATATGAGGTTTAAGCCAAGTTTTGGATAAGGTTACAACTGTGGGCAATCCATGCATGGAGTTCAATGACTTTGTTGATGAGGCTTTGAATGTTCACAGATTCAACAGGGCTTTATGGGATGAAGTAGGAGGGATGGGAGGGTGGGGTGGGTGGGATGAAGTGGGAGGGTGGGGATGGGGTTGGAGAAAGGTGCAGGGAGTTTGCTGTTGGGAAATGAGGTAGAGGGAGCAGGGTTCGGGTGGATGTCTCCAGCACGAAGCAGAGCACTTTTGGGTTTAGAAAGTTGTGTATGGTGAGGGTAAAAGGTATAGTGGTTTACCTTTGGTTTGAAGGAGAAAAAGGTGTACTTTATTACTTTATATTTGTGAAGGCAACATTGGGAGATGTTATACAGAGATAGGGAGATTATGTATGAGTGGATGGTGTCATTATTAGTACAGGTGAATGACAGAGTAGGAGATCGAATTGGCTAAGAGAGTTTAGTGTGGTATGAGGTTGAGACTGAGGACGATGAGAAGTGGGATGGTTAAGTAGTAGCTGTGCATCATGCAGCATGATGAGGTTAGGAAAAACGGAGGGAGAGAAATAGGGGATGAAAGGTAATGGTGCGAGAGAAATACGGGTGTGTTAGAAGGGGGAGTGGTTAATGATAAGAAGTGGAAGTTGATTGGGTGTGCAATAAAGGAAGGGATATGGTGGCTAGAGTATAAATGAAAGGATAGTGGGGGGGGGGGGTAGGATAGGGGAGCGAAGTGAGTCCGAGTGTAGCGAGGGCAAATGGAGTGGGTTGGACTTGGCGACCGGAGGCTACAAAGAAAACCATCAGCCAGGAGATTCTGCAGGTCAGTGTAAAAACCCCAATTAATAGGGTTCAACAGACTAGTTTAAATATTAGGTCAGGGCCAAAAACATTAGTTTCAGAGAAAAACAAGAAAAACAAAGAACATGTTTGTTAGGGTATGAGAGAGAAAAACTAATGCTTAGTTATGGGTTAGTTAAAAATTATAGCTAGGATAAGGCTTAGTTAAGGTTGAGATGAAACTAGTCAGGAAAATGGAGAGGGGGGGAGCCTTATGAAGGGCTTCCAGAGGTCTGCACGCCACTTCAAATTTGAAGACAATTGTTATAATATAAACATGGAAACATTCAGCTTAGTTTCAACTTCAGGCAAAGTACATTGCAGCACTGGCGCAATAGGCACAGTGTTCATGTTACAGCTAGAGTCAGAAAGTTAAAGCAAAGAAAAGTGAGGTGAAAAAGCTGACAGAAGGTTAAATACAAAAGTACTAGCAAGATAAAATAAAGCGACAGAGGGAATAGAAAAGGAATAGGCTAAGCTGCAAATAAACTATGCATAGTCATGACAGCATTAAACCAGAAATAGCACCATAAACTAACATCAGGCAGATATAAACACTCAAAATTTAAAACACAACAGCCAAAAATGTAAAACACAACAGTCAAAAATAAAACACAACAGGTAAAATTTAACCCAAAAATCCATGCAGTACCTGTTGTCATCATACTAGAAATAACAGCTAGAGAGAAATATCACAAATTTAACTAACAGTAATGAGATTAGGTTTTATAGTTTATAAGGGGTTTTGGTCAACAGTCCAAAGCAGGCAGACCTTTTTCATAAATACAAAGTCAGAATTTGAATCATTAGTAGTTAGCATCTGAATTCAACAAGCACTGCAAAAAGACAACATGACGGCACAAGGTAACATGTCAGCAGTACATAAGTTAAGAAAATAAAACTTAAAGTGAGCACACCTGAAAAGAGGCTACACAGGGATAGCTGAGAGCTAACACGGACTAATAGATAAAGGTGGCGGCTGCTGAGCAGGTGAAATTATAGGCAATCTACGGATATGGGAAGGCTATCAGCTATAGTGGCTGTGGTACAGAGTTTGATTCTCTATGACCTCATTTGCCTACTGTGTGACCATGAGCAAGTCATTTAAACAAACAGTGCTTAGGGAAAAGTAATAAACTTAGGCTACGTTCTTCGGTGCTTTCCTGGACTGCATGCCAAGTAACTCCCTATGAACCTATCAAAGGTGGAATGTGTGTGTGTGTGTGTGTGTGTGTGTGTGTGTGCCTATGCAGGATCCATCTTAATGAATCCTGTGGTTGGCTTTATTCGCTCTACCAATCAGCATCTGACAACATTTTCAAGAAGTTCCTGCATTCATCAATGGTCATGCCTGTGCATACAGTGACAAAATGTTGACTACATATGCAAGCTTAGCCCCCTGCTCAAGATGTAATGCTCTTACCACAAAGCAGGCACTTTCCTGCAAATTAAGAATGAAGAATCCCCACCATTAATAAGTGATGCACAAACACATACATGCCTGAGTTAGAGGAAATCACGCAGCCAAGGACAGAGAGACAGACAACCCATCCACAGAGAGGGCAGGTATAAGTCCCATTCCTAGATCAAATGTTATGGTACGAACATATCTGTTGTCTAAAACACTGAGGAATGTTCCTGATGGATCTTATGGTTGGGTTTAAATCCAAGCAGTGCAACCTCCTCAGAACAGAGAGACAGAGAATTATGCTGGTAACAGCAAGAAGATGGCATACTGGTGAACACCTAACTATGTCCATAACAGCAGGCCAATAAAACTGCCAGTACAGAAGGTACCATGGATGCCATTGGCTGTACAGTAGCAATAAGTTTATCACAGGCTGATCTGAACACAATTGGAGACAGCTACTACAAAGAGGCACACACTAAGAGTACAGCACAGACCAGATGAAAGGATGCCAACTAGCACTCTCTCATTTAAAGGGAAGTAAAGTGAATAAGCCCTGCCACCCAACTCTTTAGGTCACCAGGAGATGAACAGTCCACAGATGTCCCTGGGTAATGCCATAAAAAACACAAATACTGGGAATGAGGGGCACCATAATTTCCTCCTAGTTTCTGATCCCCTCTCAAATCGGAAGGACACGCCATCAGCATGGACTCTATTCTAAGGGGGAGGGGGTATTACATGTATGTGTGTCTATACACATATCACATACATACATGCACACATCTATATATACATACTTGCAGAGAGAGAGCGCGCAAGTCAGGAGAAGTTCCACCTCATCAGAAGGACAACTGTTACAGCTGCGAGAAAAAGAACTACAGAAAGAGAAGCAACCTGCACTATCTAGCCGAAAGTACCCCACAACAGATAGCCATGACTTAAAACAAGATGTTTATGACCACCAAAAGGTAAGGTTCACCATAAGAAGATAGAAGCAGCTTCAACAGGTGTTACTGCTTATAAAACTTTGGCTGAGTTGTCATCCTGGCCCCTTTAGTAATTATGGGTTGGGGATCTGGACACGCACAAGTAGAAAAGAAATCTTGCAAAAAGAGTGTACCAAACATCCCAGACACCCACAGCAAGCCAGTAGAAATGTTCCAAGTACCATTCCATCACCCAGAAAAAACATTCCCATTTATATTACAAGTACAGGGCATCCCTGCAGCTTCCAACTCCTCGTACAGGAAACCAGATAAATATGACCCACAAGGGGAAGCAATCACAAATTGGCCCAAAAGGGGGGTCTTGCAGCTTTCTAAGGGGGGAGCAATTAATGTTCACCACCTACCACCAAAGGATTCCTTAAACTACATCTCTGAGAAAGTACAGTTGTGTAAAATCCTACCATAACAGCAGATGTCCTTCTCTTTACTGTTGCAGTATTCTTTACAAAAGGGATTCCCTGCCAAGGGTAGTCCAACATCCTGCCAGTATACCAAAGCCTTAGGATTTTATAGATGTAGGACATCATGTATATTGCTCCTGATGTAGGGCATAAAGGTGTCGTACGGATGTAAATACCTCAGAACTGTATAGCCCAAAGAGGAAAAACAGTCCTTGGAATTAGGAGAAACGTGCATGCAGAATGAGAAAAAGGAAAGGAATTACAAGCCAAGAAGATAAAAAGAAAAGAGCAAAGCAGAAGGGGGAGGAGGAAGGGAGCGAATACTGCAACAGTGAAGAAAAGGACATCTACTGTTATGGTAAAATTTTACACAACTGTACTATGTCCTTCCATATCACTGTTGCAGTATTCTTTAACTAAGGGAGAGTACAAAAGCTCAAGAGGAAGCCTGGGAGGAGGAAGGACCAAAGGAGACCTCTAGAAACCCATGCATGATAGCTCTGGAAAAGCTAGCTCTTGCTCTGGAAACATCCAGTTTGTAATGTTTATTGAAGGCATGAGCTGAGGTCCAAGTAGCAGCCTCAGTGATGGAATTGGTATTCAACTCCTTTGAAAAAGCACCAGAGGAAGCAACAACCCTAGTAGAATGACCCCTTTACAGAGGCAGAAAGACATTTACCATGAAAGCCTTAACAAAAAGAAATGGCCTTAGAAAGCCAGGAGGATATGGTCTGCTTGAAAACAGCCAAACTCAGAGATCTGGGATGAAAAGAAAGTTGCTCAGATTTATGAATGGCTCTTATCTTATCCAAATAATATCTGAGCTCCTCATGCAAATCCAAGGTGTGAAGAACCTTTTCACTATCTAACCATGGAGAAGGAAAAATGATGGCACATTAATAGACTGACTAACAGACAATTTGTTAATCATCTTGGGCATAAAAGAAGGTTTAGTCCCTATGAAAAACCAAAAAAAAAAAGGATGAACAGTCATAACAGCCTGGACATCAGAGACTCTTTTTAGATGAAGTAAGGACCAAAGGAAAAATAGTCTTCCATGTACAATGTTACAAGTAGGCTGAAGCCTTAGGCTGAAAGGGAGCCTAAGTCAAATTTTCAAGTACAAAACTGAGATCCCAGGAAAGCAGAACAGGCCTCCTGGGAGGTCTGACATGAAGGATGCCTGTAAGAAATTGTTTGACTGCAAACCTAGAGGCTAAAGCAGAAGTAGTCAAAGGCTCACAAGCAGAAATAGCTGACAGGAGAGCTATAACAGAAGAATATGCAATTCACACAAATGAGAGAACCAGTGGGATCCCCACAGAAACTGGATCCTGGTTACAAGTAAAGCACCTGACAGAAAATCTCTTCCATTTGGACACACACAAATTTCCTTGTGCATTTCCTGGCCCTTCTGTAGAACTCATAGCACGTCCTCAGAAAAAAGGTGCCAAAAAGGGATCAAAACCCTATCACCCACAATGTCAGTTGAAGAGTAAACAACTGAGGATGGATCACAGACCTCTTGTCTTGTGTAAGTAGGTCCACCCTGTGAGGTAACTTGTGGCGACTGCTCATGGTTAGGTGAAGGGGAACCAATGCTGTTAGGGTCAAAATGGAGTCAGCAACCAGATTTCGGGGCACTCTTGCTCTATCTTGAGTAGGGCCCTTGGAATCAGAGGAAGGGGAGGGGAGGAAGTCACAGAGAAACATTCCCTTCCAAGAAAAAATAGGGCATCCACCTTCCAAGCCAGAGGACTTGGGACTCTGGTGCAAAAAAGAGGAAGTTACCTGTTCAAAGGGGAGGCAAAAAGATCTACTTTTGGAGTACCCCACCAATGGACAATGTCCAGAACCATATCCTTGTGAAGCATCCATTTGTAAGCCTGTATAATGGACCTAAGAATCTACCACTACATTTTGCTCTGAAGGAAATGTATACAGCCTGAAGAATCACTTGATGCTGGACAGCTAGATCCCAAACCTGAACAGTCAGTCTGCAAAGAAGGTAGGACCATGTTCACCCTTGCTTGTTGATATACCACATTACTGTGGTATTGTCTATGAAGATTTTGAGTGGTCCTGGAAAAAAGTGGGAGTGAAAGGTCTGAAGGGCAAAAAGGAGAGTTATTTTCTTATTTATGTTGATATAGTCTAACCTCTGATTAGAAGGCCAGAGACACTGGACCTTGAGGAAACCAAAGGAGGCTCTCCACCACCTCCTGTCTGAGGCATCAAAGAAAAGTTCCTGAGAGAGGACTGGAGGCTGAAAAGAAGTCCCAGTTTTGCGAGAGCAGATGAATCCACTACTGAAGCTCAAGTTTGAGGCACAGAAGAAAAGGGAATGGAAAATCTAGTGGATGATAGTGTTGGAGCCATACTGACTTTAGAAACCACTGTAGTTTCCTCACATGAAGCCTGGCTAGAGATACCACAAGAATGGTGGAAACCATGAATCCTTGCACCCTGAGAAATTCCCTGGCTGTACTTGAAGCCAGAGGAAGAAGGGATTGAAAAAATATTATAAAAAGAGCTTTGGGAGGAGGCAGGTATGCCAGCACAGGAATGATATGGATCATGCAACTGAGAAACACATGATCCTATGAAAGAACCAGGACTGATTTCTGAAACTTTATTGTAAACCCCAGGTTTTGCAACAGACAAACAGTACACTGGAGGTGCTGAGGTAAGACCTTGGGGAATGAAGCTTGAATGAGCAGGTCATCTAGATAAGGAAAGATTTGAACCACTCTCATCCTGCAAAAGGTAATCACAGGAGCGAGGCATTTGCTGAATATCCTTAGGGCAGTAGAAAGGGAAAAGCAGAGAACTGAAAATGCAAGGAAGAGATAGAGAAATGCAAAAACTTCCTGAAAAGGGGATGAATCGGGATGTTAGGATAAGCATCCTTGAGGTCCAGGGAGATCAAGAAAGCTTGGGAAAGAAGAGGAAACAAGGTTTGAAGGGACAACATCCAAAAGGAAGGGACCTTCAAAAAGGTGTTGATCTGAGAAAGGTCCAGAATAGATCTCCAGGTGCCCTCCTTCCTGGGAACCAGAAACATTCTGGAATAAAACCCTTTCCCTTCCCTGGAAGGGGGCAGAGCTTGAATGGTGCTTTGTGCCAAAAGGCCCTGAAGCAGTTCTGGGAAGAAAAAAGCTGTTCCTCCTTTTCTGGGCATCCCTCAACCTCCTCAGGAAGGTATTTCCATACCACGAAGCATCCCTAAAAGATGATGGACATAACCAAACAGATCCTTAACTGATTGGGAAGGGGCAGGGAAAGGCGAAGGGAGAAACCTGTCAGACCCTGGCTTGTCCTGAAAAGGTGGCTTCTGAACAGTAGGAGTCTGAGTTAACAAGGGGAACCCGCTTAGAACCCTTCTTACCTTTGGAAGGACAGCGGGGCTGCCTGTGAAAAAAGGCACATTTGGAAGGATAATTCCTCTGGAACTTGGGGATAGCAAACACAAAAATATGGTTCAATTCCTGCAGGCCTTACCTGTATCCTGAAGGGACTTAAAAAGATCAGCAGCAGCTGAATCAAACCAGTTCTTATTATCAAGAGGTGCATTTAGCCTCAATATCATCAGGAAAAGGCTGGAGATTAAGCCAAGAGTAACATTTCAATACATAACAAAGGCAGCAGCCCTAGAGGAGGCATCAGCTGCATTTTAACTACATTTAATAGAGTAGCAAGCTACCTGAGAAGTACAGCCCTGTGAAGAGAGGACCAAAGCCTTCTCTTCAGAATCAGGGAGGTCAGAGATTGCCTGGGAAGCGCACGAAAGAAGGGCTAAAACAGACCTGGTTATATGGGTCTGGTAATTAATAGCCCAAAAAGCCAAAGTGGCAGTAGTATAAACCTTTTTGCCTAGTCGTTCCATAGCTCTCTTGTCCTTGTCTGAAGGAAGTAGTTTGGTAGATGGCAAAATTTGAGAGGGTTTGTCAGAAGATACACTACAGAAGGGTCAGCAGAAGGACATAGGAACTTGCACTCATCTGGCACTTTGTAAAATCTATTGGCTTTCTTAGAGGCTGGAGGTTGAGAATCAGGGCCCAGAGAGGCTGCGCTGAAAAGGTATCTAGAAGGGCAGCCAAGACTGGAGGTACAGAAGAAGGCTTAGGGGATTTCCTCTGCAGGAGCTCAAAATATATTTTTGGGATGTCAGAAACCTAAGAAAGTACAGTTGTGTACACTTACCATAAATGTAGATGTTCGAGTGTACTCAATGTTGCAGTCATCACATTTGGGTTATCCCTGCCAGGGCAGCCCTCGGCCAGCCCGAATATCAGAGGCTTAGTATTTCTGCGTCAGTTGCTGTTGTTTCAGGACTGACGTCAGGTCGTCAATAGTATAAAGTAAGGCAGCCGATGCCATTACATCAGTTTTTCTTGCCCTAACCTGTCAGGAGCCCTCAAGTGGGAGCCAGGTTCTGGTGGAAGAACCCCACCAGTAGAAAGTAAATGCCAATATGTCCCTTGTAAAGAAAGAGAAGAAAGAAGAGTGGGATGGAGGGAGGGAAACCAGGACGGCAACAGTGAATACACTCGAACATCTACATTTATGGTAAGTGTATACAACTGTACTATGTTCTTCGTGTTTCACTGTTGCAGTCATCACATTTGGGTTGATTCCCAAAGCTGACAAAATGGGTGGAGGCAGTCAAGGAAACTAGGGGCTGGCTAGAATGCCCTGCAAGACTGTAGAGGCAAACCCTGCCCTGGATTTGGGGAAGATAGGCAGGTGGTAATGTTTGGTAAAGGTGTGAACAGATGTCCAGGTGGCAGTGTCCAGGATGTCCTTGGTGGGAACTCCTCTGAGGAAAGCTGCAGAGGTGGAGGGTGCTCTGGTGAAGTGAGTCTTGACCCCCTTGGGGGAAGGCTTTCTGTGTTGTTTGTAGCAGAAATGGATGCAGTGTGCTATCCATTTGGAAATGGTTTGTTTGGAGATGGCTTTGCCCTCAGCCCCTGCAGCAAAGCTAAACAGCAGCTGATCAGACATTCTGAAGGATTTAGTCCTGTATAGATATAATCTGAGCTGTCTGTGCAAATCTAGAGAGTGCGGGATCCTTTCCCCCTTGTTCTGTGGGTTAAGAGAAAAGGTGGGCAAATGAATGGATTGGTTGAGAGCCACACTGAACACCACCTTGGGCATGAAGGATGGGTTAGTCCTGAGGGATACCCTGTCGCATGAAGATGATGAAGGGTTCCACAGCCATGAGTGCTTGCAGCTCGGGGACCCTTCTGGCTGAAGTGATGGCCAGAAGGAAACCCGTCTTCCAGGAGAGAAATTTTAGCTCTGCTGAAGAGGCTGGGTCGAAGGGGGGCAGGGTGAGCTTTTCCAATACAAAGTTAAGGTCCCAAGATGGGGTTGGTGCTCTTCTGGGTGGCCTCAAGTTTCTGGCTCCTCTTAGGAACTGTTTGATCAAAGGGTGAGAGAAAAGGGGCTGCTCAGTGGGAAAATGAGCAGAGATAGCAGAGGCATGAATTTTAATAGAGGAAAAAGAAAGGCTACTGTGTAGCAGGTCAGCTAAGTAATCCAGGATGAGAGGGAGGCAGGGCTGTGCCATACTGGCTCCCTTAGCCTGAATCCAGGTGCAGAATCTTTTCCATTTGTCAGCATAAGGCTTTCTAGTGCTAGGGCATCTGGCCTCACACATCTAGAACCGGTTTACTGAGGTTGGCAGACTGACTGGGGGTTAGAGAATAAGCCAAGCTGCCAAATTGAGTTTCTGCATTTGGGGATGCTTGACTCTGGATCAGTGGTAGTGGTGACAGGCTGCGCAGCAAGGGCTACCAGTGCTGGTGAGGCCAGTCTGGAGCTATAAGAATTGTCCTTGGTTTTTCCTCCTTTATTTTGAGCAGTACCCTGGGGATGAGAGATAGAGGAGGAAAGGCATAGACCGATAGACTGACCCAGGGGAAGGATGGGGCATCCACTTTCCAAGCCATGCAGTGATGCTCCCTGGTGCAGAACTTGCTGAGCTGATGGTTGGTGTGGGAGGCAAAGAGGTTGACCTTTGGAGTGTCCCATTTTTGAGTTATATGGGTGAAGGTTCTGTTGAACTACCACTCGTGTGGGTCCAGAAGATTTCTGCTTAAGTGGTCTGCCAGAGAGTTGAGACAGCCTGGTAGGAATTGTGCTAACAGGTTGAGTTGCATGGCAGAGGCTGTGTGCCAAATGGTCATGGCCAGCCTGCATATAGGGTAGGAGCGAGTCCCTCCCTGCTTGTTGACATACCACATCACGTTGGTGTTGTCTGTTTTGATCAGGAGAGCCCCTGGGGAGAGAAGGGGCTTGAAAGCTATCAAGGCGTGCTGGACAACTATCATCTCTTTTTGGGTGATGTGCAGATGGATTTGCTGTGGGCTCCATTGGCCCTGTATGCACCTGCCGTCCAGGTGTGCACCCAAGGCATAGTCTGATGCATCTGTGGTGAGGGTCTGGGCAATGGGGGGTGGTGAGAAAGGTAATCCTTTGTTGTGGGAGCATGCTGTTCCCCACCACAGGAATTTTTTTTTGAGGCAAGGTATTACAGGTATAAGAGTCTCCAGGTCTTGAGAGTGTTGATACCGAAGGCTTTTTAGGTACCACTAGTTACCTCACATGCAGTCTGGCATATGGAATGAGTAGAATGCAAGATGCCATGAACCCCAGAGCTTGCAGGATTTTCCTTGCAGATAGCTGGGGTCTGGTGGCTAGTTGAGAGAAGAAGGCTGTCAGGAAAGTTTGCTTTTCTGGTGTAAGGAATACCATCTGGGATGCTGTGTCCAGGCTTGCTCCCAGGAATATAATCCTTTGGTTGGGTACCTGTTTGGATTTCTTTTCATTGATTGTGTACCCTAGGGAGGTTAGTAGGGACTTTACAAAGGTCAGGTACTTAAGCAGCTTTTTCTGGTTGTCTGCCTGGATTAGGCCATCGGCTAAGTATGGGTAAATCTGGATATTCCTTTGTCTGCAAAAGGCAATGGCCGGAGCCAGACATTTTGTGAAAACTCTGGGAGCAGTAGATAAGCCAAAGGGAAAGGCAGAGAACTGAAAGTGCTGAGATCCTGCTCTGAAATGGAGATATTTTCTGCATGATTCCCTGACAGGAATGTGGAGGTTGGCCTCTTTTAGGTCTAGGGTGGCTAACCAAGCATTCTTGGTGAGCATGGGAGCAGCTGCTGGAGGGTGAGCATTTTGAATTTTGGGATCACCAGGAAGGTGTTTAGAATGGACAGATCAAGGATGGGGCACCAGGTGTCCTCTTTTCTGTGCACCAGAAAAAGTCTGGAGTAGAAACCTTGTCCTTTCTGTTCTGGAGGAAAGTACAGTTGTGTACACTTACCATAAATGTAGATGTTCGAGTGTCTTCACTGTTGCAGTCATGACTGTAGGGTTCTCCCCTGCCAGCAGGCAGTCCTCGGTCGGCCAGAATCCCAAAGTCTGGGTCCGGCGTCGGCCGTTCAGCCATGCTCCCTGACGTCAGAGCGCCAGGAGTACAAAGCTGACAGCCGACGCCATGTTCTCCAGTTTTTCTTGCCCCAGATGTCAGGAGTCCCAAAATGAATAAGGTCCCATACCCTTTGCAAATACACCTCAGAAGAATGGTGAAAAAAGGAACCACACAAAAGTAAAAATAAGAGGGGACAGGAGGGAGGGAAACCCAGACTGCAACAGTGAAGACACTCTAACATACATTTATGGTAAGTGTACACAACTGTACTATGTTCATCGTGTTTCACTGTTGCAGTCATGACTGTAGGGTAGAATCCCAAAGCAGAAGGAAAGGGAGGTGGTCATAAAGTAGAAGGGGCGGCTAAAAGGCCCTGCAAGACTGCAGAAGCAAAGCCTGCTCTAGACTTAGAGTAGGGAGGTAGATTGTAGTGCTTTGAAAAAGTATGCACTGAACTCCAAGTTGCAGCTTCCAAAATGTCTCTGGTGGGAACTCCCCTGAGGAAGTCAGCGGAAGTGGCAGCAGCTCTGGTGGAACGAGTCCTTATACTCCATGGGATTTGCTTTCCATGGTGTGAATAGCAAAATCTGATTCCATGAGCAATCCATTTAGAAATGGTCTGTTTTGAAATGGCTTTACCTTGGGAACTTGAAGCATAAGAAACAAACAATTGCTCTGATTTCCTGATGTCCTTGGTTCTGTCCAGGTAAAAACGTAGTTGTCTGTGTACATCCAAGGAATGTAAGATCCTTTCCCCTTTATTTTGAGAAGTGGGGAAAAAAGTTGGCAAGTGAATAGTTTGATTTAAAGCCACTTTGGAAACCACCTTAGGCATGAAAGTAGGATTAGTCCTTAAAGACGCCCTGTCTTGATGAAAAATAATATAAGGTTCCACAGCCATAAGAGCTTGCAACTCTGAAACTCTCCTGGCAGAGGTCAGAGCTAACAGGATGGCTGTCTTCCAAGATAAAAACCTGATGTTAGATGTGGCAGCAGGCTCAAAAGGAGGTAAGGTGAGCTTTTCCAAAACATAGTTGAGATCCCAAGCAGGAATGGGAGGAGATCTAGGGGGCCTTAAGTTCTTAGCTCCTCTGAGAAACTGTCTCATGAGCTGGTGGGAAAAGATTGGAGGGTCTGTATTATAATGAGCAGAAATAGCAGCGGCATGAATCTTAATGGAAGAGAAAGAGAGACCCTTATGTAAGAGGTCTGTCAGGTAAAGTAAAATCAAAGGAATGTTAGGAAGAAGAGGATCAGAATCCTGAGCCTGCATCCAGGAACAAAATCTTTTCCATTTTCCTGCATAAGATTTTCTAGTGCTAGGACATCTGGCTTCTAAAATGACATCCATAACCTGCTTGGGTAGGAGAGAATGAATCAAAGACCCTGGATTAACCAGGCCGTCAGGCTGAGTGTTCTGACATGGGAGTGTAGAACCTGACCCTGGTGTTGGGACAGAAGGTTCGGAGTTTGTGGTAAAATCCAAGGGGGCTCCAGACAAAGGTTTTTCAGAGTTGGGTACCAAAACTGTCGAGGCCAATTTGGGGCCAGCAAGATTATCATCTTGGGATTGTCTTGTTTGATCTTTAATAATACCCGTGGAAGAAGAGGAAGAGGCGGAAAGGCATATCCCGAGAGGTTTCTCCAACTGAATGATAGTGCATCCACTTTCCAAGCTTGTTCGTGGAAAGTCCCGATGCAAAAAATCTGTAGTTGATGATTGAGGTGGGATGCAAAGAGGTCTATGTGAGGACATCCCCAGACTGCTGTTATCATCTTGAATATTTCGGTGTCCAGCATCCACTCGTGTGGGTCCGAAAGGTTTCTGCTCAGACTGTCTGCCAGGAAGTTTTGCTTCCCTGGTAGAAACTGAGCTTGAAGATCCAGATTGCAAGCTAGAGCTGTGTTCCACAGATCCATGGCTAGTCTGCAAAGGGGGTAGGAATGAGAGTCCCCCTTGCTTGTTTATGTACCACATAACTGCGGTGTTGTCTGTCCATATCAGTAGTTGTCCTGGTTGTAGAAGATTCCTGAAGGCCAATAGGGCTTTCTGAATGGCTAACATTTCCTTTAAATTGATATGCAGGTGCTTCTGATCCTTTGTCCAAAGGCCTTAGAGACAGTTGCCCTGAAAATGGGCTCCCCAGGCATAATCTGAGGCATCCGTGGTTAGTATCCGAGTGGCAGGAGGCAGGCAGAAGGGTTTTCCTTTGTTTAGAGTACATGCCTTGCACCACCAAAGGAATTCCTTTTTAAGACAAGGCAGGACGGAGATCAGTATGTCTAAACTGTGGCAATGCTGAGACCATACACTTTTTAGGTACCACTGTATTTTCCTCATATGTAGTCTTGCATGTGGTATGAGAAGGATGCAAGAGGCCATGTAACCCAAAGCCTGCAGGAATTTCCTTGCAGATAGCCGAGTTAAAGTTGCCAAGGTTTTGAAAGTTGAAGCCAGCTGTAACTGTTTTTCGTATGTCAGAAATGCCATCTGGGTTGTTGTGTTTAGAGAAGCGCCCAGAAAAATGATCTGTTGTGAGGGAGTCAAATTTGACTTTTTTATGTTTACAGTGAATCCCAGGAACTTGAGAAGATTCTGAACAAACTGTAGATGCTGCAGTAATACGTCCTTGCTGTCTGCCTGAATAAGACAGTCGTCCAGATAAGGGTAAATTTGAATTCCCTTGAGTCTGCAATAAGCTACTACTGGAGCCAGGCATTTGGTGAAGACCCTGGGCGCAGTAGACAATCCAAAGGGCTGCGCAGAGAATTTAAAGTGCCTCGATCCGGCCTTGAACCTGAGGTATTTTCTGCGGTCCTGCCTGATGGGAATGTGTAAATATGCCTCCTTTAAATCCAAAGTTACCATCCATGCATTTTTGGTCAGCATTGGAAGTAGCTGCTGTAGAGTAAGCATCTTGAATTTTGGTATCTCTAGAAAAGTGTTCAAGACTGACAGATCCAAAATGGGTCTCCATGAATTTTGCTTCCTGGGGACTAGAAAGAGCCTTGAGTAAAAACCTTGTCCCATCTCTGAAAGTGGAACTAGTTCTATGGCTTTCATAGCCAAGAGAGTTTCCACCTGGTTTAAGGCCTCTGTCCATTGATGTTTTGGAAGATCTGGCCATCCGCTTGGCCTTGGTAGGGTATGAAAATGGAATTTGTAACCTCTTGAAACCACATCCAGAACCCACTTGTCTGGGTTATATGAGTCCAATTTGGGAGAAAAAGAGAAGGTTTTTCCTCCGAGAGGGGCTTCCAGGCAAGAAGTTCCTGCAGCCCAACAGAGGGAGTCATTGAGTCTGTTTCCTATGAGCTTGCGACCTGTCCTCTCCTCCCCTAGGGATGGAAGCAGTCCACTGTCTTGGTCTACAAGAGGCTTGTGTTTGAGGCCTTCCTCGGGAGCGTCTGTATCTACCCCTCTGAAGCCTGTCTGAATTGGGAAAGGACCAATTTTTAGTAGGCCAATTCCTACTAAATCTGGGTGGCTGCACTTGTAAGAAATCTTGAACTGTTTGCATGGATTTTGCCTTGTCCTCCATCTTTTTATCACCTCTTCAGCTTTAGATCCAAACAAAACATTATTCTGAACAGGAGCATCCAATAATTTAGCTTTTACTTGATCTGGCAAATTTTGTTCCTTTAACCATGCATGCCTTCTAATTACTGTGCCAGAGGCAGCAGCCCTACAAGAAGCCTCCAAGGCATCAAATCCACAGTGTAAACCATGCTTCCCAACTTGTTCAGTGGCATCCATTAAGTCATGTAATTCCTTATCATCTGCACAGGGGGAAATGGAAGTTAGCTTTTGTTTCCAAACAGACAGGAGAAATTGCTGGTATTTCAGCATATGAAACTGACAATTTAAAGCCCTAATAGATAACGTAGCAGAAGTGTACACTTTTTTACCCCATCTTTCTAAAGATCTGGAATCCTTCTCAGTGGGAATGGGGTTTTTAGCAGAAGCGGCCTTAACTCCCTTAGGACCCGGAGAAATGGTTTCAGGGTCAGCAGTAGGGTTCTTGTATAAAAACTGGTGGGAATCAGGAACCCTGTAATATCTGTCAGGCTTAACAGGAGCTGGAGGAAAAGAGTCAGGGGTTAAGTTAGCCTCCGAAAAAGCATCATCCACAATATCCAAAATAGGAGGAATAGCCAGGGGTCAATGTTGGGGAAGAAGAAGAAAATCCCTTAGTCTTTTCTTAGATTCCGAATACTCCTGTCCTTCCCAGTGGAAATGTTCCCTCATTTCATGCCAAGTTTCCCCACAAGAGAAGTCCTCAGGGGGAGAAGCTGAAGGAATGGATTCCTCAGCATCAGAATCCTCATAAGGAGGGAAAGAATATTCCTGGTCAGAAGAAGAAACTGAAGAAACAGAAGCATGATCAGAGGAGTCATAATAAATTTCCTGCCTTGGCCTTTTATCTGGAGGGGGATGTGGCCCCCTAATCATAGTAAGTAAGTCCTCCGCCATCTTAAGTAACTGTTTCTGTGACTTGGGAGCCGGATCAGAAGAGGCCTGTGTTGCAGTCTTTGATTTGGAAGGAGTCTTTGCCTTTGTCTTTGGCTTTGCCTTTATTAGAAGCTGAGTAGGCCTGAAAACCCCTTCGGAAGCCGGTACCTGCACAGCGGCTCCGGACTCATCCGAAGGAGCATTGTCCGGAAGGTCCTACCACAGAAATATTCAAAGGCCTAGTTGGCTCCTCATGGGAGTCCGTTTCGGCCATCGGTTCCGAAATGGCCGACGACAGGGGCTGCAAAAGCACCTCACTGACGACGGCCGAACCTGAAGATGGCTCTGCTTGTACAACATCGTCTGATTTGGACCTCGGAGGCCTGTCTTTGTCCTTGCGTCATTTGTGAACTCAGGTAGCCGGAACCGTATCCGATGACATTTTGTAATTAAAACTCCTACCGAAGTAATGAAATGCAAAATCGTACCTTCGTTTAATTGTACGTTGACTGAATCTAGCACAAAACCGACAACTAGCTACGTCGTGGTCAGGGCCTAAGCAAGGAATACAGTAAGAATGAAAATCCTTATGAGGTATTTGCTTCCCACATGAAATACAATTATTAACTTTTTCTGACATCGGACTGGAGCAAGAAAAAGTTTCAACGGGTACTTAGCTTTGAGTAGGAGAAGAAAGTCTTCGGACTGAAGTTTGTTCAGAAAAAATTGTCAGGAGTCAGCCGACCGGCACTTGCGAACTGCTATCACCGCACAGCAAGAAAGACTGGAGAACATGGCGTCGGCTGTCAGCTTTGTACTCCTGGCGCTCTGACGTCAGGGAGCATGGCTGAACGGCCGATGCCGGACCCAGACTTTGGGATTCTGGCCGACCGAGGACTGCCTGCCGGCAGGGGAGAACCCTACAGTCATGACTGCAACAGTGAAACATGATGAACATCATGCTCTACTGCCCTCACAGAGAGCAGGGAAAGGACTTGCTTTTGTGCCTCTGCCCACTGGTTTGGAGGTAGATCTGGGAACCCTTTTGGAGTTGGAAGGGTGTGGAAAGAAAATTTGTATCCCTGGGACACTATGTTGAGAACTCAGCGGTTGTTGGTAATGGTGGTCCAGGTGCTTGCGTGAAAGGAGAGTTTTCCTCCTAGGGGTAAGTGGAGGTGGGCAGAGGGAGGGAGTGGGGGAGGAGAGTCACTGTGAGTTCTTACCATAAGGGGGTCACTTAGAACTCCCTGGCTTTGAAGTGGAGGTAATCCACTGCTTAGATCTCTGCATTCCCTGTGGCTGCTGTCTTGGAGGTTGGGTTCCCCGGGGTCTGGGCTGAACTGGCCTCGAGGGAGCAGGAAAGGACCAGTGCTTGCTGGGACAATACCTGCTGAATCTGGGTGGCTGGACCTGTAAGAAATCCTCAACTGTCTGCATGGATTTTGCTTTTTCTTCCATCTTTTTTAAGACCTCTTCTGCCTTAGTGCCAAATAAGCTGTCTGCGCAAGGGGGCATCCAACAATTTATATTTAACATGGTCTGGCAAGGGCTCTTCCTTAAGTCATGCATGCCTTTTAAGGACAGATCCGGTGACTGCTGCCCTGCAAGAAGCTTCCAGGGCACCAAAACAACAGTGCAAGGTCTGTTTAGTTACTTGACCTGCAGAATGCATTAACTCTTGTAACGTTAGATTCTGCACAAGCAGGAAAGGAAGACATTTTTTGTTTGAGGAGTTCCAGGGTATGCTGCTGAAATTTTAGCATATGGAACTGACAATTTAGTGCTCTGACAGCAAGAGTAGCTGAGGTGTATACTTTTTTACCCCATCTGTCTAGTGCTCAGGAATCCCTATCTGAGGGGTTAGGATTCTTAGCAGAGGTTGCTTTAATTTCTTTAGGCCCTTGAGAAATTACCTCGGGGTCAGCAGTAAGATTTTTAAAAAGAAATGTGTGAGAGTCAGGGACTCTGTAGTACCTGTCTGGTTTTCTGGGTGCAGGAGGGAGGGTGTCGGGAGTCCAACTGGATTCCAGGAAAACATCCTCCACAACATCCAGGACTGGGGGGATGGCCAAGGGTCTGTGCTGTGGAAGATCTAAGAATTCCCTGAGTCTCTTTTTAGACTGAGGGTAGTCCTTACTTTCCCATTGGAAATGCTCCCTTAAGATATGAAGGGTTTCCCCAAAGGAAAAATCCTCTGGGGTAGAGGCTGAAGGAATGGAATCCTCTGCATCAGAATCCTCATAAGCAGAGATGGGGTTTGCATGTCTTCATATTCAGATGAATCAGTCATCGGACTCTTGTTCAGATAAAACTACAGGGGACAGATCTCTTTTCCTTTTGGAAGGGGTAGCTTGGCTTCCCTGATCAGCATGATAAGGTCTTCCACCATTTTAAGCATTTGAGACTGAGGCAAGGACGCAGGTGCCTGAGATTGGGTCGTCTGTTTCTTGGGTGTGGTTCGTAACCCTGGGTCTAAGAAACTCGGTCATTTTCGAAAGAATGGTAGTCGCGAAAGAAGACTTCGGTTTGTGTCAAGAATCGGTAGTGCGAAGGACTTCCTCGGAAGCCGGTGCCTGCTCAGTGGCTCTGGTATTCGGGCCGGCCGAGGGCTACCCTGGCAAAGATAACTCAAATGTGATGACTGCAACAGTGAAACACGAAGAACATCAGTCCCATTTAAAATATTCCATTATACGAGAACCGGTATCTCCACAGGACAGTTCTTCCAAGGGAGAATCTGGGCTAATAGAACCTTTCTCCCCAGAGCCATATTGTAAAGGAGAAGGGATCTTAGAGAAATATGCCAGTGAAATATGCCAAAGATTCTTCCCCAGAATCCAAATCCTCTTTAGAGGAGTCTTGCTCTCTGGGCCTCTTGAGTGTGGTCAATGACCAATGGGAGCAGGCACAGAACTCCTCGGGGAGGCTTCAAGGCCATCAATGCATTAAACAACCCCTGGGTAAAATCCTGCCATTCACACTGGGGATCTTTAGCAACAGGGGAAATGTGTTTTTTTTTTTTTTCTCTTTTTTTGCTTTTGAGGGACGTCTGCCCTAAATACCCTAGGAGGTTCAGACTCTTGCCTACACTCAACCAATGTAGTAGAAATCTCCTCCCAAACAGCTGTCTGTAGTATCTCCATCTGTTCTACTGAAATAATCAGTCAAGGTTCCCCCCTCAACATCCAGAGTGGACATTTGCAGAACCTCAAAGAACATGTGAAAAGTTGATTTGTGATGGCTTCCGACAGGGGTTGGGGCAGAGGAATCAGACAACAACCAGGCAATCCTCTGGGCTTTCACCAGCCTCAAGAGACATGTCTGGGGGAAGTGGGACATTAGCAGAATCAGACCAGAGTTTCTTGGCCTTTTTCATGGCAGGCAGCTGACCTTTGGGACAGGAAGATTCTGCTATAGCACCCTACTCCAGCAACTTAAGATGATGGCTCTCCAAGTAAATGGACAAGGAGAAGAGAAATACAAAAGGTCTTTGGGACAACGACTTGGCAGACAGAACACTGCATACGGTTGTGTGAAACACCCAAACAGAACAGACAGTAGTTGTGATGACCTTTATGGGGAATCTGCCTCCCACACTGATATTTTCCTTTTCTGGATGACATGTAAACTCACAAAAATGAAACAGAGAAAAATATAACAAACCCCAATGGGGTACTTATCTGAAACATGGCTCTGTAACCAGCACAGGAGGAGGAGTGTTCAGAACGAAGACCAATGACGGCATTCAGACTGACAGCAAAGACGTTCTGAGGTATGTATGTCCATACATCATCTTTATGCCCTACAACTTGAGCAGGACGCATACATGTGATGTATGACATCTATAAAATCCTAAGCCGTTGGTATACTGGCCGGACATTGAGCTACCCTTGACAGGGAATCCCTTTTGTAAAGGATACTGCAACAGTGACATAGAAAAGGACATCATGCAACAGTCAAGAAGAGGATCCTAAAAGAAAGGACACCTCCCATATACCTTCCCTTCAGATCCACTACAGAACAATCATGGTCCACCTGAACAGTGCAAAGGACTAGTCTCCAGGGTGCCTTACCAGAATCAACAGCTGCCTTTATTCAGCAGAGGGATTGCACTAAGGTTCTGGCTGCTGGCTCCATCACCAGAATGAGACTATATTGTGACTCCCAGCCCAGAAGCTAGAGGCTTCCAAGGAGAAGGTGTCTGGCCAAAGATAGGGAGTAGACACAGCCCCCCCACAACCTAAAACACCATTCTGTCAAGTCATGAAAAGGAAGGCAACAATGAACTGCTATAAAATGCCAAAGACTTTTTTTGCCCAGGAAAATACAGATCTAGAGCTAGAGTGGTAACTGGTGCGCCCCGCTCCTCTAGGACTGGAAATCATTGAGGGAAGCAGTACCTCTAGATTAAAAACAAAACACAGAAACTAGCAATCAGAATCTGTGAAAATAAGTGCAATGGGGAACCAAACAGAACCCTGAGGTAAAGTGGCAATTGAGAAGCACTGACCAGTCTGTCTTACTGAGCCTGGACAACCCTCATGCCCAGCTAAAAGTGAGAACGACTTGCCATCCAGGGGAATGAAACAGCCAGCAGGGAGCAAAGCCCACTACTTACAAACAGAAGTTCCCTTTCTTCCCCTTCCCAAGAATAATGACACCCAGAAGGATGGGACAGGGAAGGGTTTAAAACTAATCAAGCTACTATGCACAGCAAGCAGTCAGACAACTGAAACATCAAACAGCCTCTCCATAAC
The DNA here is from genome assembly GCF_019279795.1 of Protopterus annectens. Classification (NCBI taxonomy): domain Eukaryota; kingdom Metazoa; phylum Chordata; order Ceratodontiformes; family Protopteridae; genus Protopterus; species Protopterus annectens. The sequence continues at coordinate 885,505,113 of NC_056743.1, read as the reverse complement.
CTAGGAAAGGGGAAGACACACAAAGTTTGGAGGAAACTAAAGCCCAATTCCTGATAAAGGGTGTAAGAAAAGCCAGCATTCTCAGGGACCTCCTCCATTCAGGCCCAGGACAGATTAGAACCTAAAGATCTGCTCTAGAACATACTAAACTAGCAACTGATAACCTGCTGCCTGTAACTGTTTGCCTGGGCTGGTTCAGACAATAACAATGGACACAGTGAACCTGGCAATATTTACCAGAAGTAAAGTAAGCTCCATGGTGCAGATGGATAAAGCCCCAAGGTTTGACCTAGATAATGTGGGATTGACTAGTAATGGCGAGAGGAGCAATTAGCTAGGGCAGGAGGATATAAGCAGCTAATGCAAGCCTGCCCTTTCACAGGTAAGAAGGTGAAAAGGTCTACTGACACACTGACATCAGGGGTAGGCGAGGAGATACAGCACACAGAATGTGGGCCCATATGTGTGCTTCATTCTGCCAAGTAGCACATATGCACTGCAGCCATCATTCCCACTTTAATGGAAGCATGCCTGTACTTCAGGGATGATGTGATGTTCCCACATTGGGCCAGTAATCAAGGAGCCTGAATCCCCGCCACTGACACTGGAGAGGGACGCTCACCTGGAATAAAAATTGATACACTCAGTATTTCCAGATGCAGACCTCTTTGCATCACGCACAATTTCCCTTAAGAGCTCACAGGGAACATGCTCAGTCCAGGGGCTGGTTCCTCTCTATATTCTGCTCCAGACACACACACACACACACAGACACGCGCGCACACAGACACGCGCGCACACACAGACATGCGCGCACACACAGACACGCGCGCACACACAGACACGCGCGCACACACAGACACGCGCGCACACACAGACACGCGCGCACACACAGACACGTGCACACACACAGACACGTGCACAGACACAGACACACACACAGACACATGCACATTTCATTTCCACATACACACACCCGGGAAAGGCTGGCACAGATTCACCTGATGTGACCCCCTTCTGCCCAGACCATAAAGTAGTTATCACTGCCACCAGAACCCCTGCCAGCTACTTTAAGCTTCTTACAATGGTACCCAATTACACTGAGGGAAATTAATATTAATGCAAATGGTAATGCTGACCAAACAGCAAGGCTTTAAGGAATGCCCTGAGTTCTCACCAAATACATATGTGCAATTACTCTCAAAACTTAAACATTTTTCTAAAAAGACCAGCCACAATGGCAAGTTTAAATATTAATAAATAATAAATAAAAGAACAATCTAGTTACAGTAAACACCAAAGTTACTGTCAGTGGGAATATTAAAAATAAAACTAATGGAAAGCTTCACACAGTTATAGAAAAACAGCATTTAGCTAATCTCACTATCTATTCCCGATTGACTAAAATAATTACTGTTCCTAGTTACTGAATAGAGCAAGGCAAGATGTGCGAGTGGTCCTGTTAGATCCAAGACAGAATACAGAATGCTGCTCAGACTTCAGTCTCTCCTAATATTAAAACATTATTTCTGTACAGAATGACATCACACACATCTGGACATTTGACTCTGTTTCCCACACTATCCTCCATCACTAGAAGCTACCAGGGTTTTAGCACCTATGTGTTACAATACACACAGAGCTTTGCTCAGATGTGGTGCAGCTGCTGGAAGTCATAAAGCCATAAAACCATTTCACTTTTCCTACAGGAGCTACCAAGTATTCTCTAGCACAGAGATTGCATCTCTGGCCCCATTCAAAAATGTGGGATAACATCTTTACGCCTTAACCCATAAAGTAATTTAATTTCAAGAATATGGTGGATTAAGATTAGATTAACCACTTCACTTCCAGTATATGTTGTTACAATGTATACATTTAAATAGCTACCATAATGCTCATACATTTCCTTTCCTTCCAGCAGGGCACACTGTTGATACATTTTAACACAAGCAAACCTCACAAATAAATTTTCAGTATAAGCATCTGTACAAATCAAGTTTGATATACAAATGACGTATAATTAGTTACAAATTTCCAACTAGCTGTGCTGGCATAAGTTACAAATCCACTGCTTTATTTTTCCTGGCATGCCTTGCAGTACCTCCTATCATCACAGATGGCATAGCAGGCCTCTACTTTGGCCAGGAAGTATTTCAAGCCTCTAAAGGGGTGCAGTGAGGGACAGTATCAGAAAACCTCTGATGGCCTCATACTTGACTGGTATTCATCTCTAAAGTGGCAAACAAATGTGTCAAAAGAGGAAGACTCCTATAGTCAAGCAGGCACATCTGTTAAAATATTTACCTGAGATAAAGGGGAGTACAAATCCATGTTATGCTTAGTGGTAGCCAGGAACCACACAAACATTCTCAGCTGCTGTAAATGACAGTATGGGCAGCACACTCTGCATGCTGGGTCTGGAAGTACAGCACATGCTTAACGACAGCAGTATACATCACTTCACTGGACAGGAGAGCTGAATCATCACCACCAGGATGAAGGTCAAGCAGCCATACACTCTCATCATGAAGGAATGCCACTCCACAGACTTGCCCAACTGCAGTCAAAAATCTCTTAGTCAAGGATGGGGAGTCCCTCAGCAAAGTATGCCCCAGAACAATGGGAATGGGTTAATGCGGAGTGTCTGGGAAGCATCAAGGTTGAGGATGCAGGGGTTCAGTAGTCAACTGGGAGAGGGTACCAAAAAAAGGTGGGAGAAACTATTAAAAATAGCAAACTTGTAACTTAAAGCTAGCATCAATTAAAGTAATGTGCAAAGGACAGTTAGGAAAACCAATGAACACTTGTAACGTGTACAAAGCTGACTCCTTTATTATTAATGATATTCTGCTCTTCACAACTGGCTTAACATGATGTTATTTGGGAAACAGCACTTTTATTTTTATCTCTCCCTGACAAACCTTCTCAAGAAGTGAGAATACATACGTATATATGGGTCTACCTCTAAAACTAGACTCCCAGAATATCGACTTTCACAATGCCGAGATCATAATCACGAAACTATAGAACTTCGAACATCAGCTGTTTACTACAGTAAGTGAACTCTTGTCCAGCATGCCCCTTTCTCCACTGTAGTGCGATCCCGCAGTTGGTATATTTAGTTGGGGGGGGGGTGTAGCCTCCCACCTAAGTGGGTTTTAATTACTTTGGCGCAAGTTTTGTTTGCATTTTGCCAGTATTTGGTTATTGCAAAGAGTCTACATTCGAGGTTCCGCTGTTTCATGATTGTGGTCTCGGCATTCTGAAAGTCGGTCTTCTAGGAGTTTTAGAAGTAGATCCATATATAAATATATATGTATGTGTATATATATACACACACACACACACACACACACAGTTTTTCTGAAATAAGAGTCAAAACACTGCAATTTGATAAAGAAAAAATACTATGCATGAAACTGTTCTATACTGCAACAGATGAAGGGGCTAAAGAAAGGCTAGAAAATTTTCAAATGTGTAAGCTTGTAACTGTCAAACTGACCATTTCATTTGTAAACGTTTGTTTCATTTGTTTTGCTCCTTTCAATGAACAGTGACATAACAAATTCAGTAAGCACTTCTCATATGCAAAACAGACCTGTGTGACACTTTTTTTACAATTGTCCAAGCCTGAGTTCTGAAACATCACAAACAAATGGAAAAAGTTAAGCGAATTTAGTGAGATTAACCCACCTTCACATCCAGAAGCATACATTTTTAAAGCTGGTCTACTGCATTACTCACTTGTTCTTTTCTTTACATCCAGTCCGATCTGGATTCCTTCATCTATAAACGCTACTACTTTCTCAAAGTCTGCTTCTTTAAACTGTCTCGATGTCAGGGCTGGTGCTCCTGCAATCACAGAAGGATAAGGAAATACTTGTCAGATGTAGCAGACACGTACTACAGCCTCAGTGATTTTTGTAATTAAGGAGTCAGTGTCTGACACCACTACTGGAGATCCTCTGACAGACAAAACACATGAACTCCACCTGCATTCATGAAGCTTTTTTTTCTGGTGTCACAGTAAGAAGTATATACTTTTATACAGTATGTCCACTCATACCATGAAGCATTTTCAACAAAGTAGCCAAGGTGCAGTAAACCTGTGAAGTCTATTTATAACACAGCATTTTCTTACAATTTATCAAAGACCTGGCAATTTGTACATGTAATGTGCACAAAGTGAATATAAAGCTTTTCCCCTCATAAGAAAAAAAAGCTGTAAACTGTTTTAGTCCCCTCCCGCAATCACCACTGCTAATCCAGAAAAGAGTTTTGATAATTTAATAATGTGTTACTCATTTCTTAAGGTCTATTAAGATATATGACAGTCTTTGTATGACTGCAAACTGCTGTCACAGCAGGCATGAAGTTGTAAACAAAGCACCATAAGCTTGAAAGGAGAGTGATGAAGCTTTTTACATGTCGAAGCAGGCACTGTGAAGAGACTACTAAAATACACCATTACATTTGGAAAAAATACAGAAGCTTAAAAACAGCATCACTGGCAATATACAAGTGAGGCCCAAAATTTTACCTTGAAGCACATGTTTGCTTTCTTGGCTGCAAATGCTGCCACTTAGTCGAACATGATTTTAAGAAAAAACAAAATTAAACCCCATATACTGTGGTGACTTAACATAAAAAAAACATTTCTGTAGTAAAGCTGTAGGATACTGCTTGTGCTACAGATTCTGATAGCTAGTTCCTAGCTTACCCTGCCAACAATCCCCCCTCAAAACTTACAGTAGCAATGCAAAAAAATAATTCTGCCGTCCATTGCACATCTCTCAACCGCTCCACATTTGGCAAAGCATTCTGATTTTTGCATTAATTTTCATCTGTGTTTCACTGCTCCAGTTTACCCTTTGACAGCTTTTGTGTTCTTTCACTGGCTCAGTAGTAGAACCAATATGAGAGGAGCTTGTCAAAGACAAAACAAAGCCAGTGGAATCAATACCAGCTTCTACCTACATCGTGCAGTCTACTGAATGGACCAATAACACAGTGCAGCTAGAAAAAATGGACTAACAGCACAGTGGACCTCTAGTTACCTTTGCAATTGGTCAGCTTTTCTAGCTATCCTGTGCTACTTATCTGTTCAGTGGACCAACAGCACAGTGTAGCTAGAAAAATAGGCAAACAGCACAGTGGGATTCGAGCTGCCTGCACTATTGGCCCATTTTTCAATTTGCACTGTGCTATTGGTCTGTTGTGAAGGTCAACAGGACAGTGCAGCAAGAATAACAAAACAGCACAGTGGGTATCGAGCTGCCTATACTTCTTTCAGCTTTTTCCCCGGTTAGGAGGGGTCACCACAGCAGATCACCTGTCCGCTCATGATTGGCTGTGGAGTTTTACGGTGTCAAGTTGCCAGCCCGGCGCCCAACCTTCCACAGAAGGCACACACATGCACGCATTCACTCCTAGGGCCAATTTAAAGTGTCCAATCCACCTACAACATGTCTTTGCGATGTGGGAGGAAACCGGAGCACCTGGAGGAAACCCACGGCAACTACATGGAGGACATGCAGACTCCGCACAGAAGGCACCCCAGTCGAGGATCGATCCGGAGAACCTCTTGCTGTAAGGCGGCAATGCTAACCGCTGCACCACTGCGGCCGCCCATTGAGCTGCCTATATTACTGGTCTGTTTTTCCTACCTGCACTGTGCTATTTGTCCATTCAGGGGATGCGGCTGATACCGCAGTTGATTAAAATGAATGTATTTAGCATGTTTCTGCGAGAGTAACTGTTGGAACTGTAACAACAAGCTTGTATAAAGCTGTTTTCTATAATTATGTGAGTTTTTAAGTTTGTAAAAAAAATTTTGGTTCCAGCATCACACTGGAGTTGGGTATTCCACTTTTTGGCCATCTGCTATGATTTCTAAAGGCAGACACTACAATTTGTAATTTTTAGCAATACAGAGGTATGTTATGCCACTTTAAATCTTGATGGAAAGGTCCCACCCTAGACTACTGAGTGCAGTTATGGAGACTTCCACAGAGTAATAATAGACATGACAGAACTAGTTTTGAGGAGAATACAAATGGTTTACAGCCCAAATCAGAAGCCACATAAATCATCCACTTAAAAACTAACATCTACTCTTTAGGAAAGATGACTGGGTGGGTGTACGACAGAAACTTCAAGTGTCAATGGCACAACAGTAGCCCACCTGCCTTTGGTGCTGGAAGACAAGAAGGCTGTGGGTTCTATTCCCACTCTGGGCGACTGGACTGATTACAATGCAGTACACCATTAGGGGTTGCTATACTCCAGAGTGTGTCATCCCTTGGATGAGACATTAAGTTGAGGTCCTACCTGCTTGAGGTGCTGATAGATTGGGTGGATGGAGACGATCCCACAGCACTCATTAAAGAGAGTGAGGAAAGTACCCCCCAGTATCCTGGCTAAATGTCCCTTAGAAATATAAACATCATCCTAGGTTTTACCTGAAAAGGGAACACTAGTCTAGTGGGACAAACTCAGTCAACAAAGGATAAATAGACTTTCAATATTCAAATAGACAAGTGGATACAGTCTTTAAAAAATTCAATGTACAGGAACAAGCAGAAAGAAAGATGGATGGCTCAGGACTGCTACCAAAAAATACTACTTCACAGAAACAGTGGTGACTGGAATAGCTTTACCAAAGAGAAAACACAAACTACTGTCTGAATTCTGTGGTGAATGGGACAGCCATAAGGCCTGCAAGGGAGATTAGTAATTAAGACAAGTAGGACATGCAAACATACAATGAATTATGCACAGACCAAGACAGCCACATGATCTGAGTCAGCTCTGTGCAGTACAGGGATAAAGCTGTGATCAATCTAGATGACACGGGTTCAATTAATTAGCCCCATCAGTGGAACAGCCAGCAGATGAAGGACAGTCATCTACAACTAACAGTGTATGTGGGTAAAAGTTGGAGAGTTATAATGCCACCACTGGGAACCTCCAGATATGTGCTCTGTGTTGAAAGGCATGTACCCCATGCCAAGAACCAGACGAGTCCTTTGCACTCTACACAAGTATTAACAGGTATGAAAAAGGATACATTCTTACTGGGCTCAGGGTAGAAAGCATTACACAGCACATGTCACACAAAGGCATGGGGGAGTCAGCGGACTAAAGAAAAGTGAGCTGATGCTTGTATACTGCCCCACTGCAAGCACGTAAGATGAGGTTACTAACTAATAAACCCCTCTTGGGTAATCTGGAGTGGAAACAAATAGCAGGATGGGGGAATGAATGAGTCAGTATGGTGCTAGGGAAGGACTGATGTTTAAAAGCTTGTTAAGGGGGGGGGGTTGAAAGCTCACAGTACTTCAGAATATTTCTTACATACAAGAAGAGTGCTGTCGTACTTTTACAACAACACATACCAGACAGATGTCTACAAAAGGGAACTACCCAGTGTCTGCTCTCAGTTTCAAATGAAAGCTACTACTATTTCTACTACAAATGCAGGCATTGCAGTTTACTACTATTTTCTTATATAAACTGAGGAATAAAGTTTTAACTCTTTCACTTTTGCTAATGTGAATTTCTGTACCCCATATGACTATTATTCAAATTATACTAATTTACTGATACAAGAATTTGAAAAGAAGGTTACCAGAGTGAAACGGACATCCCTACAAACACCCTGACTTTGAAATCTGTTTCTGTAACTCCCAATAAAATCCAAACTGGTTGCATCTGAAAAAGTGAATTGTTAAAAGTACAGTATTTAGCTCAACCATCCTGCACAATAATAAACACAAACACACACACATACATAAATATATATTACATTTATAATGTGTAACTTCTGTAGTATCTTACACTGTCCCTCAAACAACTGTATACAACTACTCCCTGTTATTTTTCACCCTCACTTGGTTAGATCAGCCTATACTATACACCACTTCACACACTCCCTTCTCAGACAGTCAGTTTACAATAACCCTCCTCTGTAGCTTCCAGAGTCCCCCATGCATCTTACAATTTCAGCCCACTACTGCCCATTTCAGTGCAATCAAGTAGTAAGAGCTTTATCTACTGCACTATTCATTCTTTTCATTCTAGCTTGTCCAGCCACCAGTAAATTTCTTCTCCCTTGTGCTAATAGTTAATCTTCTAATTTTACCCCAATAATGTATTCCCAGTGAATACTTTCTTTTAATGGAAATTATAACCTTCTTCCCTAAACACATGTATTTAACTACCTAGTATTTCCCCTCGACTATCCTTAGTGACTTCACCCATGTAAATAAAGTCTAATTTTATATTTTTTCTTTTGAAGGCATCTCTATGAGTGTTAAACAGACTTGTTAAAGCAGCCACACAAACACATGGATGCAACAAGCCTAAACTCACTTTCTTTGCAGAATTATAAATAATTCCACTTTCACAGGAATTTAACCTATATCGGCAGAAAAATATCTTAATTAAATTCCTATTTCTCAATATACAACACCCTGCAATTTAACTCAAAATTGCTATCAATGTAATATATATTAAATAATCCTTCTTTTTCAATGGAATTCAAAATGTAGTCCACAATTCATCTCCATTACTTTAATTTTTCCTCCCGTCGTTGTTTCACTCTGTCTGCCTTAACATACACAACACCTAAAGCATTTATTCTCACTTCATTAAAGTGTATGAAACCATTTCTATTTCCTCTTTTCCTTATTTAAATGCAGTACCACGCATTGAAAACCATCTGCTACAGATGCCAAAAAGTTTAATATCTTCAACTTGTTCTCCTCTCAGAACTGCATGCACAATTTCCCACATTGCATCTATAAAACCTCTCACTCTGTTGTACTAAAGCATTCATCATTAGTGTAAAGAACACACTGTTCAAACACGAAACTTTCTGCAAGCATTTTTTCATCTCCCGTTTCACCTCCTACCAATTTAAATTTACTGCTATTCGTATTTCCTTACAGATTATTCTGCTCCTATATTATATTCTTGTACTACAAACCATAATGGTTTAAGCTTCAAATCTTCAAATGTTTTTAATATCGCACACTATCATCCTACCTTGTTGTCTCTCTCTCTCATCATATGGCAATTACCACTTCTCTTAGCATTAATATCTCATTAACATCTTTTCCCTTTACTCATTGAACAATGTACAAGCCACCTATTTAATTTTGAATTCAACCTTTCTTGTAAATGTTTTAATAAAATTTCATAATTGGTATTCCACAGTCCAGTGTGCCTCCAGTTGTCCAGGACTGTTTTCTCACCTTAAGACTATTTGAACCACTTTTTCAGTCCACTACTCCTTTTTTCATTCAGTTAACTCTTTTACAAAATACTTCTTCCAACTGTCTTCTTTCTTTTTACAAAACCTATAAATTGTACTACCCTTTCCCAGTGACAACTCTTCATTCATTTTAAAAAAATATTCTATTCAGCTTCTCCAGTGCTGTTTCTTGCAGTCTATTTTGTTCATCTGTTAGTTTACTTGTACTATATCCCATCACACTGCCTTATACATAATTTGTTCAGTCACTACCTTCATCATTTTCTCTTGCTTACACTTAATACACCCACCCACATCTGTTATTCCATCCAACCACAGTTCTTGCTTTTAATCTTTTTAGTCAAAATAAGAATTTATTTTCCTTTTTTTTTCCATTTCACAAATATTTAATTGCCTGAAACGCATTTCTCTTATCCTTTCTTTATAAATCTTAATTTTGTTTCCTCAAACACTCTACCCCTGGTTTTCTAAAGCTCTATGTCCATGCAATATAAGTGCATATACGCGCGTTTTTGTGTGTGTGTGTGTGTGTGTGTGTGTGTGTGTGTGTGTGTGTGTGTGTGTGTGTGTGTGTGTGCACGCACGCTTATACTAGCTAGGGGTACTGGAAGGCAAAAGGGTTCCTTTTTTCATGTCTGATGATTCTTTGGCTAATAAGTCAATATATGGTATCTCAACTTCCTGGCTTCTCAACAGTCTGGTCTTGATGACAGGCTTATTTTAATGAGCTTGCACATCTCAATAACTTGGCTTTTGATAAAATGGATCAGATCCTTAACATTCCATTGTTTCACTGGTATTTACTTAGGTAGTCCTAGAGTCATGACCTTTCCACAATGCATGCTACCTATCAGACAGCAGGGAATGATCCTGAGAAGGCACCAAGATTTGCATGTTATATCTAAGTATGGCTTTTATCACTATCAGTATTACTAGGAGTCTGGCCAGATGGATGAGAAGGACATACAGTGGATATAAAAAGTGTACACACCCCTGTTAAAATGCCAGATTTTTGTGATATAAAAAAATGAGACCACAATAAATCATTTCAAAACGTTTCCCACCTTTAATGTAACCTATAACCTGTACAATTCAAGTGAAAAACAAACAAATCTGTTAGGGGAAAAAATATAACAAATACACAACCAGCTTATTGTACGTTTTTTTAAGTGTGCACACCCTTAAACTAATACTTTGTTGAAGCACCTTTTGATTTAATTACAGCATTCACTCTTCTTGAGTACACACCTGCCATCAATTAAAGAGACTCTGATTAACCCCAAATAAAGTTCAGCTGTCATAGCAGGCTTTTCCTGAAATTTACTCAGTTGCCTGCTACAGCAAAAGCCATGGTTTGCAGAGAGCTTACAAAGTATCAAAGGGATCTCATTGTTGAAAGGTATCAGTCAGGAGAAGTGTGCAAAAAAAATTTCCACAGCATTGGATATATCATGGAACAGAGTGAATCCAGTCATCAAAAAGTGGAGAAAATATGGGACAACAGTGATGTTGCAAAGAACTGGACATCCCTCCAAAAGTGATGAAAAGACAATGTGAAAACTAGTCAGGGAGGCTGTCAAGAGACCTACAGCAACACTGAAGGAGCTGCAGGAATTTCTGGTAAGTACTGGTTGTGTACTATATGTGACAACAATCTCCCATATTCTCCATATATCTGGACTATGGGGTAAGGGTTGCAAGACGGAAGCCTTTTCTTACACAGAAAAACATCCAGGCCTGGCTAAAATCTGCAAAACAATACACTGAGTCTCCCAAAAGCATGTGGGAAAATGTGTTATGGTCTGATGAGACCAAGGTTGAACTTTTTGGCCGCAAATCCAAAAGGTATGTTTGGCACAAAAACAACACTTCACATCACCAAAAGAACACCGTCCCCACAGTAAAGCATGGTGATGGCAGTATCATGCTTTGGGTTGCTTTTCTTCAGCTGGAACTGGGGCTTTAGTCAAGGTGGAGGGAATTATGAACAATTCTAAATACCAGACACTTTTGGCCTAAAACCTTCAGGTGCCTGCTAAAAAGCTGAAGATGAAGAGGAATTTCACCTTTCAACACAACAATGACCCCAAGTATACATCCAAAGCAACAAAAGAATGCCTTCACCAGAAGAAAATTAAAGTTTTGGAATGGCCCAGCCAGAGCCCAGACATAAATCCAATAGAAAATCTGTGGGGTGATCTGAAGAGGGCTGTACACAAGAGATGCCCTAGCAATCTGACAGATTTGGAGCGCTTTTGCAAGGAAGAGTGGCAAATATTGCCAAGTCAAGATGTGCCATGCTGATAGACTCCTATCCAAGAAGACTGAATGCTGTAATTAAATCAAAAGGTGCTTCAACAAAGTATTAGTTTAAGAGTATGCACACTTATGCAACCAGATTATTGTACGTTTTTTATTTTTTATATTTTTTCCCCTAACAGATTTGTTTGTTTTTCAACTGAATTGTACAGGTTATAGGTCACATTAAAGGTGGTAAAATTTTTGAAATGATTTATCGTGGTCTCAATTTTTTATACCCCAAAAACCTGGCATTTTAACAGGGGTATGTAAACTTTTTACATCCGCTGTATAAAAGACTTCAGCAGCTCATATGTATAGATAGTTAACATCCAGGATGCTTTTAACTTCATAAGGTCAAGCTCTGCCTACTGACACCAACAAATAAATATTAGCCTCACTACATTATATTAGGTTATAGGATAGGACACCCTCATCTCTCAGTGATGGATAGAGTCTGATTAAGAGAACCACTATAGACAGCACTTACAAGAGTTAAGAGACTTTTGCTTGGTCTCAGAAAACATGATTTCACTGCCATGTTTGGACAGTCGAGGAAAGAAAGAATAGTAGAGTTCTGTTAGTGGCTGAGGGATAGCAATGATGAAAAAGAGGCACACCTAGGAGATGAACAGTGGGAAGCTGCAGAATGGAAATAGTCTGAATCCAAGTGTGAAAGGGAAGAAACTGGACTAAATGTCAAAATTAAGACAAGAAGCCATTAAACTAATCCAAGGTGGGGTATACGCACAGAATGAAGAAAAATACAAGGTATAGTGAAAGAAATTAAGATGGAATAAAAAAGAAAAATGCAGGGCTCTCTATAATTTGACACTTGGCAATGCTAAGAGCCTTGGTAACACCAGAGTTATGAGTGTTCTCTCCTTCAAGATTTTAAAACAGCTACTTTTTTTTTAATTTAAAACAGCAGTGTCTGTATTCCAATATTTCTTAAGCTGAGCAAAATGTATTTATTATAAAAAGAGTCTCTGTAACAAAATGAGTCAGCTGCAATATCACAGAAGGAGCCACTGACACTGTACATATAACACAAGCGTGGGCTATGTGGGACAGGGACTGAAATTCAATGATTTCCTGATTTACCCAACACTGAAATGACTGGAAGACCTATGGAAGTGACAGCACTATACAGACAGAAAGGGATAAAGCAAAGTGATCATATCAGTGAAGAACAGGAACGGCAGAATAACATGTTTAACATGAATCCAGGGATGCTGTAAGGAAGCAGGTGCCCAGATCGTTCATAAACGGGGGCACGGAGGAAGCACTAGTATATGCTCTTACTAGCAAATACTCCTACCCCTTGTAACAAAAACAAACAGCTTTCTCTTGTACAGATTTTGTACACAATTGTTAGAAAAATAATTACAGCAAGCTTAAAAAATGAAATACCACCAAATTACAAGGACTTTATTTTTAGCAAACAATGGTGACTAAGTTTATGAATTCGATGACATTAAAAAACAGTCAAAATCTAATTGATGGAAGAACTTGCTATTACTTCTCAACAAATATGACAACTAGTCAACCATGTCACTGAATGCTAATAATGTACACGTTTCTGTTTAATATTTTAATTTCCATTGTAAAGAATTTCCTTTTTCTCTTGTTTGTTCATTTGTATGTTGCAATAGAAAAATAAAAAAAAAATAATGTACAAAAAGTGAGTTGGGGAGGCAATAAAGGCAGGGAGAAAAAAGCTAAAGATTTCCCTGCTTTGTAAGGCCTCAGTCCAAAGGGTCAAGTCAGACGTCTGGGAAAGGCTGAAGCAAAAGATTACGGACACTATCCAAACTCTGGCTGATAGCAGGCCGCTGTGAAGTGGACTACACAATTAAAAAGCAAATCAACAAATGTATAAGGCTGCCATAGAGAACAAAGACTAACAGTGGCTGTATGCAATGACTAATATAAAGGAATGTAGCCAGATGCCCTTTCAGTAAATTTGTAAGGGGTGTAGGGCTTTGGAAGGGTGCTGTGGTACAGGAAGAAATACCAATTTTCGGTGGTTTATTTTAGTATTTACAAAAATCTCAGGATGCCAAGTGTGGGTAGATAGGATGGTAACAGATGTTAAAATGAAAAAGGAGCCAGAAGAATTTCATGGATAAGGGCAGATGGTCTTGATAAGCCCTATCTGGCTCCTTGTTTACTTTAAACACCTGCTCCCATCCTACCTACATACCTACCTCCGTAGGCATACAGGATCTGGCAGTCAGTGCCAAGGATTAAAGCTCTGACTTGTCAATGAGATGCTTCCTGAGCCAGGGGCACACGGTTTAAATATTTCTGCTTTTACTTGCCACTGCGTGTACTTGAGCAAGTCACTTAACCAGACAGTGCTTTGGGGCAACTAAGAATTAGGCTAGGCTCTTTAATGGTCTTCTGGACTGACTGCCTAGTAACTACCTATTAGCCTACTCTTCTTAGAGCTCGAGGAATTAGAAGCAAATTTTAGTGACTACCAGCTAAACCATACAGCTGCAGGCTGAAGGGTGATTAGAATAGCCCTCTTTGACAAAGTTAAATGTAGGAAATGAAGGGAAATTCTAGGCCTGCTCATCTTACTTCCAGCCCAAGTAAAGTTACAGAACAATTCTCTAGGGCAGAATGACAGAGTAATTCTTCTCAACAGCCAGCAGTATGGGTCCTGTCAGTGCAGCTGACCGACAAGTGCAACACCATCATAATGAGCAGAAGTAACCCCCCTCTGTAAGCTGCATCTGGACCTCAGCAAGGTGTGTGGCACTTAGCCTAAAGGAAGGCTGCTAAGAAAGTTAAAGGGTATGGCCGCAAAACCTGAGAAAGACAGTGTGGTTGACCAGAGACAGGGGGGGGGGGGGCTAATAAAAGCCAATTTCTTAAAGACAACAACTACCAGTGAACCATGGGACTTGGCACTACTGTTAACCCTACATTAAATATTTCTGCTGTAGATCTCAGATGGGGTCAGACACAAGATAAAACAGCTCCCATATGCAGTTGTTGCTGGAAAGCTGCAACTCTAGCAAGATTAGGTGATGCCTGCTGCTTGTGCTAACTGGCAGTTGCTGGGGTTTGACTTTTAACAAAAGTGAAAGGGTTAAGTACTTTTCTGGGGAAAAACAAGGAGAACATGCATGCTGGAAGGAGTGAGTCTAGGAATGAAAGATGCAAAAAGAATTGTAATGGTTAGAATGACCCCACAGTAGTATCCCAAAGCATAGTGTGAAACAGCATTGGTGAAAGCACAAATGAGTAAGAGTGTAGGAGTGTGGAGGAGAGAAGAGAAGTAAAGTTAGCTTCAGTCCAGTCTATCTACACTGTGAACGACAGATTAGGCTGGAAGAATGTACGCAGCTGTCAAAATGGCGAGGGGGACTACAACGTGAAGAAAAGCTCAGAAGACTTTGCAGATACACACTGAAAAAATGAAAAGGGGAACATAACTTGGATCCCATATTATATGGGGCAAAGTAGGACAGTGCAGCTGAAAGACGGTTAGAAGGGGTCTCAGCAACAAGGGGAATGGTGACAATTCAAGACTGATTCAAGAAATTCTATCTGACTTAGTGGGTTCTGGAATAAATGCTTGTCAGACAAAGCAAAGTGGAAATAAACCAAGAAATTTAAGAGTACCTATGGCAAATGCAGTAGTTAAAGGGACGGGGCAGCTCTAGAGGTGCTACAAGCAATATCTGGAGGGACATGGGGAAATATTACATATAGCCTCCATCAGCACCTACAAACTTTCATAACTATTCGAACATAAATTCAAAAACATGATCACAAGATTAATGCAGGCATGAACAATCCTTCACATTTAGTTATGAATAACACTCAGCTTGCAAAGGTGCTACCCTTCAGAAGCATCTGTAGCTGGACTCGTATGTATTTAGCACAAAGTAAAGCTGACTAACTCCTTTGTGTACCCACATTACATGTATGTATCCAAATTATGTTGGTGTAAAACCCAACATTAACTTATTCTTCAACATGCTATTCTACCCAGAAACCCAAGTGACACTATTTTTGTTTTCCAAATGGAATAATATGGCATTTCTTTCAAGGCTCGAAACCAATGCATTACTCAATTTTTTTCAGTAGATTTTCTCAAGAGCTTGGTGGAGTTGGCATGCCCTCTCCAGAAAAGGCATCATTTGTGGATCAGGTTCTGGCATATTTCAGTGGATACACGACTGCCCTCAAACAAGCCTACACATTTTATGATAGCTGATGACATTGCATACATTTTATCTTAACAGCTTAGTCTCCCAGAACAATGCTAGAGCATGCTCAGAAAGTCAAAGTTACATCATCTAAAGTTTGCAGAGTTGGAGCTCTCCTGTGCTGGGATTATCAAAGACTAGCTCAGTGCATTCAACCCTTTATGCAACTCAATAATTATTTTCCAATTGAATATTGAAAACTTTATCAGGCTAGCCAATTAGGAATCCATTGGCATAAAAGGTAGGCAATATATATGAACCTCCACATACCACCACAGCCACCCTCAAATGCTGATCTCAGAATGGCTTTGCATGACCTCCTGTGCTGGAATTACCAATTTTTGAACGTTAATATTAAAAATGCATCAGTAAATTTCATGCCATATGCTACACTCTCACATCCTTTCATCATCACACCTGGATGTTGGTGATGCTGGTTCACTGTACAGAGTGGAGCAGAAGAATACCATCTCCATAAGCAACAGCATGAGATATAAAATAAGCATCAGAATATAAGTCCTTAGCAATAACTGACGGCTGTGCAAAGATGATGCCACAAACGACTGCTTCCTCACCACAGGCAAACCCAGGAAGTAAAACCATGAACAGTTTTGGCAAATGACTAGAAAGAGGTTCTGATCAGACACACCTCTGTTAACCTGCACAGTGCAGAAAAAGCCAAGAGTTAGGGCAGACATCTCAAACCAAACCATGCAGATATTTGCTCACCACTTCTATTTCTACCAAACTAGCACAAATCTACTCTGAAAGACAAACACCAAACCCAAACATACAACAGAGAATTGACACTGACCCAAAGATAAAAAAACAGGCAAAGGGAATGCAGTTCAAACAGCATGATAGCAAATTTATATACAATTCTTAATACAATATTTTGCTTCTTTGAACTCCGAACGCAATGCACATATAAACTAAAACACAATGTGTTGATTCACAGAGCACTGAAAACTATTTTTCACACAAAGTAGCCTCTCGGTTTATGCCTTCATAGATCTACAAGAACAACTTTTCACAATCACAGATATAAAAGAAGAAACCAACAATCAGAAACAAGACCTAATTTAATACAAGCAAATCACCCGATTATATACTTAACCTGAATCTTTAAATACTATTATATCAGTGTGTAATATACAACAATTAAACCACGTTAACATATAAATAATGCCATTACAATAAACATTTTATGTTTAACTCACTATTTAACCCTCCTGGTTGTAACATTTCATATATATCAATAGGCTACGATTCTTTCTTTAATAAAACATCTGAAACATTTAAAAACAAATCTGAGTTTCAACAATCAAATAATACCCAGTGGTCAATCAAACATACTTTCAATTATGTTCATCATTAAACTGCAACACTACCAAAATGACTAACATTATTCTTTATACTCTCTTAGATGTTCTTGAACGCTGTTCCTAACTTGCCTCCTTGATTGTCCTATGTAGGATTTTCCACATGGATACAGCAAGGCATAAAGAACAGCTTCCTGATAACATTTCCTACTCTTATGAAAGTTCAAGAATAAACCATTTACAAAGGAGTCTGATATGCAAAAAACAGAACTATTACATACCCACAACTCTTCTTCAGCAAGATAACTACTTATAAATCATCTCAGCTATACCAGGTGAATAAGAAATCTTTAATTCTAGCTTAGACAAGGTATCATCAAACTTAAAAAGATACCGATACTTTTACAAAATCCTAGACACTCCTTCCATAAAAGGAGCATATCTGGTAAAGTACACTTCCTTCCTTGTGAAGACTCCATTTTAACCTATTCTCTTCAGATCTTCATTTAAATCCTTTACATTCTTTCTGTTCTAATTTACTACGAGAAAAGGTCAGCTGATCACATGAATAACCCCCTCCCCAAAAGTCTCTGCACAATTTCACCTATCACCTTCTCAAATTCACTATCAATATGGCTGTACCTCTTATAAATTCACTGGAGGGATTCAATAAGATGGCTATGACATGCACATGATGCATGCAAACAGGTGTTTGCAGAGCAAGGTACAGTATCTATACCCTTCAGAAATACAGAATTTTTTAAATCTTAAAATAGATGCTCTGTATATATATATATATATATATATATATATCTCACAGGTAAAAGATACACCAAATCCATTATTCCACTGTAAACAATCAAACAACAATAAAATCATTTGGATCCCCTTTGTTATAAAGAATAAATAATCAGAAAACCTCTTAGAAAAAAATGACATTCTCTTTACAGTAATCATCCTGATATACATCACTACCTCCTTACATCTGCCCTTGAATAAGTTTGCCTAACTAGGGGCAAATCGTACCTCCATTGCAGTCCCCAAAATTGGTTTATAATATGCATGCCCAAAAAAAATAATTATGAGAAAAACCAAAATCAAAAAGTTGCAAACTTTACTAGGACCCTGGGATATCACTAAAATAAAAAGAAAATTACTTGCAAGCCTTTACCGTGAGAAATGGATGAATACAAGCAACACATGTTTACTGTAACTAAAAAACAAGAATAATGACAGCTGACTAACAATCTCTTGTAAAAAAAAGAAGTCAGCAATTCATATATACTATACGAGCACTAGCATTAAACATGACATCAGCGGTGAGAGTTTATTAACCCAGCTATTTACATGTAACTCATTCACAATCAGACTATCCTTGTGAACTTGTAGTGCTTTTCTCTGCCTACATAAGCTACAAATTATAAGTCAAATTCACCTTTAATGGCACCTACCAATCACTATTACTTACCTAACCTTAGTCCTCCTGGAGTCAGAGCACTTTTGTCGCCTGTACAGGTGTTCTTGTTAGCGGTGACAGAGACCAGCTCAAGCACCCGCTCAGCTCTTGCTCCATCTATTCCTTTTGGCCTTAGATCTACCAACACGAGATGATTGTCTGTCCCACCTAAAGCAGAAAAAAATGTTAAAAATTCCATGGATGGTACTTCTAAAAGTCTTAAAATTGTGGTCTTCCTAAATTTCCTGCAAGGGGCATTTTTACAAATGTATTTGCCCTTCACAGCCATTTCTACCATTTCCTTCACTTCTGAAGAATTCATAGTGACAATGGCTTTTGCTAAGAATGGTCAACAAATCATACCATTGCTATTCTGCTGTTAATCTGGCCAGTTGTCAGACAGCTATGATTACAGCCAACACTGCTGCAGTTTATACAAACTTGCAGAGAAAACATCTTAAACAATAAAGATCTGCATGCCATTAATATTTCCCAGACTATTTAACTATCCACTGTATTTCTTTTCTTCCACCACTTATTTTTTCACCAATAGTAGTACAAAGGAATCACGGTGTTCTTAAAGCTTAATTTTTATTTTTAGAATTCTAGACTACATGGACATGCTAACAGATAAAGTTCACCTTTAAGTCTCAACAACTACAATGCATGCCTAGTAACAGTCTACGTAAGGGTACTGTATACTGAATACTACTGCATTCTCCTTTAAGCTGCACATTCAGGCATTTCAGACTTGGCAAATTCTTAAAATATCCACAGGCTTGCAACCCTCTCCCAAAACAGCTCAAAAACAATTCAAGCATAATTCTCATGGATTCTTCTAGCCAGGCTCATGTATGACAGGACATCAAAGTTAAGTGCACAAAAACACTGGAATACTGCATATGCCCTCAGTGTCATAAGGTTCCTTTTAGGCATCTGTAACCTAACCTAAAAAGTGAAAGTTTACAATACAATAAGGCCAAATGGGAATTTCTTCTTTTTAGACCTGCTCAGATTCTGTACACCACCTTCCATGGACTTGGTCATTTACTTTGTATATACGTCATTCTTCTGGATAACGTATCCACTGGTGGACGGAATTGTGTGAGCATTACATACAAAACATGCAGCAGTCAAAGTATCCAATTCCTGACAGAGTTACCTGACACCAAAGTATAGCCTCTCTGCAGCAGCGCCGTCGCCATGGCCTTTGAGTTTTTCAGTACTTGCTGGGCGTATTCCACAAACATTGGGGAACTGGACTAGAAAAACAAATGAACCAGGAGTGACTGAGACAGTTTTGTACAAGTGATGCCATTAACTTATTTTCGTGAGGTGAGCTAAAAGCTAAACTAGATATAAAGATTTCAAAATTCTTTAAACCACTATAACTATCCTCTTTAAACCAGGATTTGAAGCTTTGTGTTCAACTTAAGTGCTCAAAAATCTTTATAATTTAATTGAGGTACTAATTGAGTTATATTTTCTATCTGCCAACATTCACATTTACAGTACTGCCACTCATAAATTTCATATGTTCCAGAAATATAGGGCTGACCATTAGTTTGCTTCACAATTCTGCAGCGTCACTTTCAAAAGCTTGTTACATAGGAAGCAGAATTGCAGCCAGATTGAGAGACACATGCTTCTAATTCTTCCAAAATGTACAAATGCTTACAATATTGATGTTCATAGTGGTGTCTCAAACTAAAACATGCCCCTAATTCCTGGCGTTTCTTTCTGCTTTTTGATGCAGAAAACTACAACTAACCACAAATCTAAAAGCCATCCAGCTCTCTGCATACAGTCTATGAATGTAAGCTCTGCTTATACTCCCTTGCAAAATGGCTCCACTACCTTTACCCAACAGGCCCATTCGTTCAGATATGGAGTGAAAGCTAGGTAACCATGGGGCTAGTGAAGAGTCTGACAGTCCTGAGACTTGTTTCTTCCTGCCCAGAGTACCGAATCAGCCCATTCAAAAAAGAGGCTGAGACATAGGGAGCAGTTCAGCTTTGAAGCTTGACGGAGTAGCCTAGCACCACCATGAAGCTCCTCCATCTCTGCAACATCTCAAGTTGTACTGAGTGCTACCTGCCATAGGAAGCATGCCTTCAAATAAAGACTTCCTAAGTCAGTGTTGTGCTTGCATAGCACCAACATGTGCTCCACAGCTGTGATACCCAGTGCTCCCTCTAGATGTCACCAAATCAGAAAGTCACAGCCACCGCCTCCTCCCCAGAAAGGGCGAGTTAACACAGCCTGCTCACTCATCCTCCCTGCACTGGTTCTTTAAGAGCCTGAGACACTAATTATAAATGGGTAATCTGGGCTGCAGTCAGGGCTTCATCCTTTTATACACTGGCATCATGGGCTTATTCACAGTTCTTAAGCTTAACAAAAATATTAAGACATTCTTATTAAACGCACGAAAATTTGTCCTACCTCTCTGCATGAAAAGCCCCAGCCCACTGTAAAGAGTTATTGGTATGCAGATCTATAAAGATTTAACATGATTTTATATTCAAAAATCCACAATATGAACTAGAAAATAAGTGATTTACAAAGCTAAACAAAAACAATCTCTATATTTTTACATCCTTCACATCCTTGTTCCTTGTACAATTATTTCCAATATCATTGTAATCAGAATCATTTTTTTTTTGTTTCAACTTGTCAACTGCATTCTCCCACTACCACTTAAATGAGGCACTGTTGTCTGCTGTCCTCAAATGGTTAACTAAACTTTCTGTCATACACTGTGAAGAAGTAAACTGCCAATGTGTTCTGCTACACAGGAAATTACTGCATTTGTTTCTTATAAGAATAAAAGTTTAGTGAGTATGATATGCAGCTGAAGTATATGATTATTTTATGTTGTTTCTCACATGCAATAATTTATTACTGTTTACATAACTAAATGAACAGCTTTTGCTGAAGGTAAACCATATGGAATAAATCAAGAAGGTAAGAATGAAGCACCGATACAGTACAGTATACAACTAAAGTTTATTAAGATTCATTAATGTAAGCACAGATTGGACAGAGAAGTTTGTGTGCCTGTGATAATTCCACATTACCCACACAAATTCAGTGGCCATGGTAAAATACAGACTAATGCAAGTATTTCAGCAACGCCAGCAAGAGAAGAAAACGTGCATTCACACTTTTGGTACTTCTAAACAAGAGTTAAAATTAAACTGATGGATAGATATACTATGCACATCACCAGAAACTGCATTTGTTATGAGCAGTACCCAAGGGCCCTCAGGTACATACTAGGCATGTGTGCACTATTATTCAACTCCATAGGCAAGAGTTCCACTGAAATGTGCTGCAATTTACAGTACAACAGCATTATTTAAAAATGCAACACATTACTTTAAAAAATAAAGCTGCTGCATTATACTGAAAAACAGCTACCACATTAAGCATACGTCACCTAAACATAGGGGCTGGAAGATGTTAGACATGTGAGGGGAACAGGTGTGTACATTTCTAACATTCCTGGACACAGTGGTGGATGTAACAAGTTGTACAAGAAATCGAATCCCATGATATATTTGCTATACAGGAAACAGAATTCCAAAATACAGTCTATGAAATTTCTTTTTAAATATGTCACTGTATAGCAATAATATCTCAAGTCCAGTGAATAATGCAGTTTTAACCATGGCGGGCTTTGTTTAACCACTCCAGCTTCACATCTGTGGTCAAGCTACACCAGCCATGGCTAAATCCTGCAATAGTCATACCCAAATAACAGTTACTACTAACATGTACCAAGCTGCGGATGAATCATCTCAAACGCGTTATTCTTCATAGTGAACAAATTATAGAAACAGGTATGATTAACCAAAAACTTAAGACTTCCTACTGTCACCCCCCCAAAAAAAAAATAAAATATATACACCCATAAATACACACACAAACACACTTTTTGTTCCATGCAGTCACAACTCACTCACTCTTATTCTTCTTATTCTGACACACTGTCTCCGCATCCATCACCCTTTATAAAATATGCTTCTATGCATTTCCTCTAAGACATCATTATCTTCAAATCCTTACCTGTTTGAGAGCAACTGCAACTGCAGCAATGGCGTGGTTATGAGGGCCTCCTTGAAGACAAGGGAACACAGCCGCATTTACTTTTTCTTCAAAATCATACAACATCTGCTTGCCAGTTTTCTTATCCACAGACCGAACTCCCTTACGATAAAAAATCATCCCAGCTCTAAAGAAAAAGAAGATAAGAATGCAATTTCATTTTCTGAAAAAAGTATTTAGGACATGCAAACAGTTCATGAAAAATTAAACGTGTTTACATGCCCTTGTTATTTGGTAGCAGATTACAAGTTAAAAAATATACAGCATACACAGGAAACAAGAGGGAACAAAAGCAAATATAAATTTCAGTAAATAACTTCTTATAAAACTAATCTAAAGGAATTTCCATTCAGCAGCTCACATTACTGAACATTACGACTACCAGGCACCAGGACCACAATGAACATTTTCTAGCAGTTCAGTGTATACTGCACAAGCTAGCCAACTACTCTACATGTACAAGCACATGGCCAAAGCCCTGCTCCCTCCAACATCCTGTTCCAGATGAAGACCATATTCACACAGGCTCTCTGAAAAGCATCTTTTTTCTGGTGCAGTCAGGTGTTTATCTGCTTAACATTTTGTCTTCCTTCAGCACTGAATCATTTCTTTTTGAAATGAATAGTATTCTGACGAGAAACAGTGGCTCTTCATTCATTCTATTACTGGAGCTACAAACAACAATAAATAAGGCAAATAACCCAAATAACCCACAAATGCAGTATACAGGTGTCTTGGCTCTAGAAAACACACCTTATCTTGAGACCTCTATCTGGACTTTGCAACTGGCTGCTGCCAGAAAATCCTATGGGCCTTATTCCTATTATAGCAGTTAGTCTGTGTGTTCTGAAGAGGGTCTTAAGGAGACCAAAATCTTCAACAAGGCAAAGACAATGGCACAAAGTTTGCTAGGAGCATTTTCAATCGCCACCTATGAAAGAGTTCCAATGCTTTAAACTTTTCTAAAGGTCTCCTTGCTACTCCCAATAGAGCATAGCAGAACATTCTCTTTATCCTATACTGTTTTCTCATATTCTCTGCATTCTAAAATGTTTTGTTCATATGATGCAAAGTTTACCCTGTCCCCAAAGACACAAACTGTTAACTACTAAGTTTGGTTATCTTTACCTTTCCTTGCAAATAACTAACAAAAGCAGATAAACAGACTCTTTCTCTAAGAGAACATTTATAATGTACTTTGTTCTGATCTCACTTGAAAACATTATCACACAATGTGTGTGTTGGGGGGCATAATATGTTGCGCAGATGAGATAATTAACTGATTAAATCTTGCTGCTCAGTAAAAGTGCATCTCAGATAGACAGCTGAGAAATAAAACTGGCAATTTTCATAGGTTGAACTTAAGATGCCCTCTGTAGCAAATAATCTTTTAGCTTGATTATCAAGCTGAAAAACAGCACGAGTGTCCTTTACTTAAACAGAATGCCATATACTGATGACTGCAAAAATTCACAGCTCATTGCAGGTGGGCCTGACAAGTTTAACACAGCATGTCCGATCACACCTTGCCATTTATTCTGTTTTCTACCCCTTCTTCCTGCAAGTAAGACTCCGTCAAGATGCACCTACTGGGGTGGGGATAGTATATATATGACGGTTAAGGTGACTTGCTTCCGCTGGCAAGCTAAAAGTCAAATGCTTATAGACCTGAAGAATGGATTTTTTTTTTTATGATGTCCTCCTTGGAGTGCAAATACTACGCTGTTTCAAGAATGCCTCTAATCTTGTTCCTACAATTACATATAAAATTGTGATGCATTAAAATTAACAAGGGAAAATGCTTCTAGTTCTATCCTGAAGAAAAGACTCCATAAATGTGGCCAACTCCCCAAGCTGCTGACATAATAATGCTTGGTAAAGATGTGTACTAAGGACCAAGTGGCTACACCACCAACACATGCAATTGTGATTATCTGGAAGAATGCACTACAAGAAGCCAGGCTTTGACTACAGCATTACAGAACAAGCAGTTGGTTAACTGGTACTGAAAACAATGCAGCTGGTGATCTCTTTGGAAGTGTCTGCTTGGCATTGACAAGCCAGTCCCTTCCAAAACAAAAGAGGAAAACACACTATCTTCCCAAACTCAAGCACCTGAGCTGCTACTGTATGTCCAGAGTGTGAAGGACCATCTTATGGCTGGTTCCTGCCAATGCATACAGTACACACAGAAAAGAATGGAATAGTTCAAAGAAAATGTGAAGAAACTAAAAACACTGTCATCTGTTAGCATGTCTGGCAGGAGATTGGTTTACATTCTCAGATTAACTTGTACTGTATGCCAGCATGTTTAACTGTGAATATGTAAACACCTTTTAATAGTTGAGTATTTCCCCTGTATAAACACAATGTTTAAAGAATCTGTCAGTGTTTGATACATTTCTAACTGCACATTGTGAGGGACATTCTACAATACTGTAGAGAATCAGATGAACAGTAGATGATGTCATTAGAATGTTTCTGGTTGTTAGGTAATAATTTAAACAGCTGGCTGACAGGAAAAGAACCTTTTCAAACAGATATCTGTTATTTAAAAAAAAATAAATAAGACAGTTGAAACTGCAAAGTTAGTGCTGAGCAGCGGCGAAGTACAGTCAGTTACAGTGCTGTGCAGTCAGTGGACACCCATGAAAGAGAACTCACCAAAAACTGTAAGCCTGCCTTGGCCTGTTATGTGTTAGATTGGATCAGGGATATTATTCTTTAGTTACATCAGGAAAGCTTATTTACTAAGATAGTTTTTCTAGAATATTGGACTCCTATCCTACAGTTTAATTTGACATTTCTGGTGATTGAAATATGGATTTTATTGAAAGCTAGCCGAAGTGAAGCAGCTGGATTGGACCCACTCACCAAAAATGGATGACTTAGTAGTCAAAATCACAAAACCACTTTAATCGAATCAGTACATAAATCCAGGAACAAAATGGATAAGCGATATTGTTATTTTTATTCTATTTATTACACACCACCAGGCTTTTTATAAAATTGTAATTTCATTTTTTATTTAACGCATTTAACTTGTATTTATACTGCTGTGGGGGTTTTGTGTCTTGCAGTCTGTTGCTTTATTTAGGATTTCATTTTAATTTATTCATCTCATGAATATTTAATGCAAAGTCATTTATCTGCCCAAATCAACTTTGAATTATGTCACTTCCTGTTTGGTTTGTATAAAAGGAAGTAGCTATGCTTTAACTGTTGTCTGATGAAGTCTAGATTATCTAGACGAAAGCACTTATCCATTTTGTTTCTGGATTTATGTACTGATTCAATTAACGTGGTTTTGCGATTTTGACTACTGAGTCATCCATTTTTGGTGAGTGGGTCCAATCCAGCTGCTTCACTTGGGCTACTTTTGTTTTTTGGACTGGTTTGTGTATCTGTTTGACTTTACTTTTTTATTGAAAGCTACTGATTTACATTCTTGTAATCATTTTACTTGTTAAATGTTTTTCATTACTTTACATTGTGGCTGGAAATCAGTGTTTGTCTTTTGACATTAGAGAGTGCTTATACCTGTTTGATACTCCCCAGGTCACCCTGACGGCCTGGTCGCTTATAGTCAAAGCCATCATTTATTTTGATATTTAATTTTCATAACTGGATACCTCATTAGAAGGGCATGAAGACGCACTGATTGGTGGCAGCATTACCCTATTATTTTGGGGAAGGGACACAGCTGGAAATCTGTGTCAGGCTTTCCCAAAAGTGACTGGATGTATGAGATTTAAATTTACTTAGAGAGTGCGAGTGGATCAGAGGTCTTAAAATGGGACACATTGCTCTGAAGTGTATAAAAAGAAAATACATTTGGGGTGGACAGAGGTATATAGTCCAGTCCCAGGAAAATAGAGCATGTTCTTGTTGTGCTCTTAGGGAAAATTGTGAAATATTACTTTTGTTTACGTGACAGTCTCACACGGGAGTCAGTAGTGACTATTGAAGCTCCTTAGTTACTGACCCAGGATAGTAAAAGGCATCACATTAATTGTTGGTAGTCTGATGGGGTATAGCTGGACGTCACATTTATTGGTGCCAGCGGTGTGGGATTTTTAATTGGATTACAGTAGCCTGTGGGTAGTTGTCATTAACTTATTACATCTGAGTGACGTCTCCAGGTACATCTGCAGTTCACTCCTGACACCTCTAGGCGTCAAATATTGCTAGTTCATATTTGACTCAATAATTCCAAAACCATGCTATGTATTTTAAAATATTTCATCTTGAAGCTTACACAATGGCAAACAACTGCATAAATATTTGAACTCTATCTACTGCAGGTAAATAGATATTAACTGTTGATTTTAGATATTAATTTATATAGATATAATTTTCACATTTTTCTAAATACCTCAACCAAGTACACAGAGAGAACTCCTTAGTCTCATAAGAAAGCTCTCATTTAGATGAATAAAATGCTGCTAACTGTATGTGTGTAACTTGAGTTCTTGTGGACATATTGTAAGTTGTTTATAAAATACTACAAATGTAATAGTTATTATGTTTACTGTGACTTATAAAATTTAGTTTTAGACCTAGAACCTAGAGAATTCTACCACTATAAAAATAGTTTGTGCTGAAGAGTTTGCCATTTATACTTCTTTCATAGCTTTTACGGTTCCAGAGATATGGACATTTGTTTAAAATGTGAAGACAATTTGATTCTGTCAAAAGGTTTAGGCTCCACCCATTGGAAGTTACAGTGCAAACCTCCTAAGCTCCATTGGAGTGAATGAGTTGAGGTGTGTACTCTTTACAGCCACAAGGTAAACATTCAGAATTTCAGTCCACCACAGTTTTATTTATTTATTTTTTAGTTAGATAGGGACAGCAGGCAAGGATGTCAGCAGAAGATTTTAACAAGCTGACAAAGATCCAGTTAGCTAAGGAGTGTGAAGCCAGAGGAATGGTGCATGCCAACATGACCAAGGAAGCAATGATTTCAGCCTTGGTTGCAGCCACATCTCAGACCAGCCATTCGGAGGATATCCAGTTTGGTGTTGGTAATGTGCAACCAGCCGAGATGGGACAGTCCATATTTTCTTCAAAGGACCCAAGAATGTGTCTGGAATTAAGGAGATTGGGAACTGGAAGCTGAGGAGAACTGGTGCCAGTATGAACTAGAAAACAAATGTCTTGACCTGGAATCAGCAGAGAGACTGTGCCTGGACGTCCAAAGATGGGAGGGTGAGGAAAGGGAGAAGCAGCACCGATATGAACTGGAGACTGAGGCATTTAGAAGCCAAGGATAACAAGAAACAGTTCTGGCATAAAATGGAGCTTCAAACCCTTAGAGAGAGTCATGGAGATAATGGGGAAGGGAATAACTGGACCCCAGAAGCTGCAAAGGTCAGTAAACCTTTTCTCAGTACAGGGATGGGGATGACTGAGTTTTGAGTACATAGACAATATGATGTTGACTGTGAGCTCTGAGTTTGGGTCCTGACTCCCTTACTACATGGTAAAGCTGTTCAGGCTGTAGCAAATTTAAATGATGTAGATTGTTTGAATTTATAACAAAATGAAATGTTGCTTGCTTGTTTCAAAACTGCACCTAAGGTATATAGGAAACAGTTTCATGGACACAGACATAAGGCAGATGAAAGTGTATGTGGTTATATTGCTGACTTAAGTACTTATTTTCACAGATGGGTGAGTGGGTCTCAGGTCACCATTTTATAGGGACTGGCAGACCTTAGGGTTGCCACCTTTTCAAATGCCCAAAGAGGGACAGTCTTGCTAGAAATGTCAGATTTTGTAAGGCAAATCATACTCACGGTCAGTACAAAGGACAGAACTTCACTTTTTTCCCTAAATAAAAGCTTATTTGTGTAGCATTTTAGTTGTTTATTCTGTTTCTTATAATATTTAGGTGTTTCAGATACAGGATAACGGTTTTATGCAACTATTGCATAAAATATAGGAAATACGTTTGTCCTAAAATGTCAGGACATTTGCCATTTTTTCGATTTCTCTGCAGAACACAACTGGCTAAAGAGGGACTGTCCCTCACAAAGTGGGACAGGTGGTAATCCTAGCAGACCTTTTGCTGAGGGAACAAGCCCTCAGTACTTTGCCTGATGACAAGAGAGACTGATTTGCAGACTGAGTGCAACTCTGCAGAGGAGTTGGAGAGAAAAGGGGATCTCTACTTGGCAAACACAGCACCACTGCATAGGAAAGGGATACCCAGTGCTGTATGTGGACATAAGGAAAGCCAAGGGCGGGCAGACTATACCACTCCAACAGAGTACACCAGTAATGGGGGAAACTACTAATCCAAGTGCACGGTTTGGGATTAAATGTTTCAAGTGTAACTAGAGGAACACATAGCAACCAAATGTCCACCGTGGCAAGGTGAGGGAGCCAGCAAGTGGTGATGACAAACTGCCCGTGGTAAGTTGTTTAGAAACAACTGGGGTGCCAAATTATCATGAAAATATATATCCTATCTTAGTAGATGGTAAACAGGTAACTGCTAAGAGGGACACAGCTTCTGATATAACCACAGTGAAGCCTGCAGTGGTAAGAGAACAGCAGTACTTGCTTGGGCAGTCCACTCCAGTCACAGCACTGGAAGGGACCCCGTTCCAAATACCTTTGGCTAGGGTTCATCTTAACTGGGAGGGTGGAAGGTGAAGCAAACAATTAGGTGCGTTTGAGGTTAGTCCTGCAGATGTCCTGACAGGGAATGACTTTGATGATGCAGTACCTTGTGTACATGCAATGACACACAGTCAGGCTTGGAGACAGGCATGCAGGTCCGGTAGTCTGGGACAGACCCAGAAAGATCTCATACCTGAAGCTGAGACTAAAGTGGTAGCTGTTTCGGAGAATGAAGTATCCTGCAGCAGTAAGTTTGAAATTGAGACTCAGCTTCTGGGAGGTATTGATATTCCCTTGTACATGGTAACTGCAAGGATGGAGGTGAGTGATAGTACTCAGATTGACAGTGAGGTACAGCTGTCGGAAGTTACTAGGCTTCTTGCGGAAGGGGAGCTGGGAGGGTTGCAGATGTACAGTTGAGACAAGCTCAACTAAAGGACCCTACAGTACAAAGCTTAAGGGAGATGGCTAAGGAATCACCTGAGGCTCAAGGAAGAGCTGAGTCTGTATTATAGGAACAAGAGTTTGTTGTATAAAGACTGAACTCCTAAGGGAGGGATGGAAGGTG
This sequence comes from Protopterus annectens, assembly GCF_019279795.1. NCBI lineage: Eukaryota > Metazoa > Chordata > Ceratodontiformes > Protopteridae > Protopterus > Protopterus annectens. The sequence goes on along the minus strand of NC_056743.1, from coordinate 885,475,220 downwards.
AGGTAGTATGCCAGTTGGTAGAGTCTAGTGCCTACCATCTGTCACTTCTAGCTATAGTCGATGATATTCCTTGGGAAGGGGATATTGAGGCAGAGAAGGAAGGTTTGTTGTATAGACAGTGGACTCCTAAAGGAAGGCTGGAAGGTGAGGTAGTGTGGCAATTGGTAGAGCCTACTGTCGGCCAGTTCTAGCAAAAGTCCCTAATATTTATTTTGCAGGTGATATTAATGTAGAAAAGGTGGCAAATGCTTTGCTAGAAATTTCAGTAGAGTAGGTATTCCATGGGAAACACTGACTGATCAAGGTGCCAACTTCATGTCAGACCTGCTGACTTGTCTATGGAAGTGCTGTGGGGTGAAACTTCTGAAGACCACCCCCACCATCCCTAGACTGATGGCCTATGTGAAGAGGTTAAACTGTACATGCAAGACTATACTATGGGGATTTGCAAACGAACATGTGAGGGCGGTCTTGGATAGATTAAGTAGGGCAAGATTAACCATTAAACCCAGTAAGTGTCAAGTGGGTATGGCAGAGGTCACTTACTTAGGACACAGAGTGGGCAGTGGTAAAATCAGGCCAGAACCTGTTAAGGTGGAAGCTATTCAAGTGTGGCCAGTTCCTGTTACTAAGAAAAAAGTGAGCATTTCTAGGGACAGCGGGGTATTACAGGAAATTTGTGCCCAATTACAGTACCATAGCTGCACCCCTTACTGACCTTACTAGGAAGAATAAACTGAACAAGGTAGTGTGGACCACAGATTGTGAACAGGCATTCCAAAAACTTAAGAGAAATTTTGGGAGGACCCCAAGTGTTAGCCAGCTTAGATTACAATAAGGAATTTATTGTACAGGTAGATGCTTCAAATTATGGGGTGGGGGCTGTGCTCAGTCAAGTTTCCTCAGAAAGAGAAAAATACTGAAGTGGGGTTAATAATGCTAAAACAAATGGACTGCCCAGGAGAAGAGTGGGTTGATATTCCTAGGTACACCCATATTTCTCAATCATTGGTTTTCAAGGGTCACTTGAAAATCATGCTTGAGTCATGGGGGGAAGGGAATCTGAAGAAACTGAAAACACTATCATCTGTGTTAGCATGTCTGGCAGGAGATTTGTGTATATTCTCAGATTAACTTGTGTTGTATGCCAGCATGTCTAATTGTGAATATGCAAATAAGTTTTAAAAGTTGAGTATTTCCCTGTATAAACACAATGTTTAAACAATCCATCAGTGTTTGATACATTTCTAATTGCACGTTTGTGAGGGACTTTCTAAATGTAGAAAATCAGCTGAACAGTAGGTGATGTCATTAGAATGTTGCTGGTTGCTAGGTAATTATTTAAACAGCTGATTGACAGGAAAATAACTTTTTCAAACAGCTGACCGGTATTTTTAAAAAATAAGACAGATGTGACTGCAGTCAGTTAGTGCTGAGCAGTTAGTGAATTACAGTCAGTTAGACTGCTGTGCAGTCAGTGGACACCCATGAAAGAGAACTCACCAAAAACTATAAGCCTGCCTTGGCCTTGCTATTATGTATTAGATTAGATCAATGACAGTATTCTTTACTTAGATTAGGAAAGCTTAGTTATTAAGATAGAGTTTTTCTAGAATAATGGACTCCTATCTTACAGTTTAATTTTACATTTCTGGTGATTGAAATCTGGTGTTTATTGTAAGCTATTGATTTACGTTCTTGTTAGCATTTTACTTATTATTAAATGTTTTTCAATACTTTACATTGTGGCTGGAAATCAGTGTTTTTCTTTAGATATTAGAGTGTGCTTATACCTGTTTGATACTCCCCAGGTCACATTGAAGGCCTGGTCTCTTAAGGTCATACCTATCATTTATTTTGATATTTAATTTTCATAATTAGACACCCCTTTAGGAGGGCATGAAGACACTCTGATTGGTGGCAGCATTACCATATTATTTTGGGAAAGGGACAAAGCTGGAAATCTGTGTCAGACTTCCTCAGAAGTGGCTGGATCTGTGAGATTTAAATTTATTTCGAGTGCAAGTGTATCAGAGGTCTTAAACTGGGACACATTGCTCTGAAGTGTATAAAACGAAAATACATTTGTGGTGGACAGAAGTATATAGTCCAGTCCTAAGAAAATACAGTGTGTTCTTGTTGTGCTCTTGGGGTAAAATATTACTTCGGTTTAAGTGACAGTCTCACGTTGGAGTCAGTAGTGAGGAGTGAAGCTACTTAGTTATTGAACCAGGATATTAAGGGACTTCACACTAATTGTTGGTGAGATATAGCCGGATGTCACAGAAACCACTAAAACCATCTGAAGGATGGGATGTGGGTTCTTCCTGAGGGACATGTATCTTACCCTAATGAAAAAACAGATACAGTTCTCTGCACATTGAGGCCTGAAGCTACAAAGTATATTGCTTAGAACTGATGGCCACCAGAAGAAAGTATTTTCCAGGAAACTAACCTAATGATACTAAGCTAGCCAACTCAAATGCAAGATGGGCAAACCTGTTATGAAGTTCAAGTACACCAAGAACGGATTCCACGACTTCTTAAACGGACTGACTTGACCAGCAGACATCGAGCCACAATCCTTTGCTTAACAAGCTCATGATGTTCAGATGGAGCATGCACTTAACCAAAGGACTCGGGTGTCAGAGATAATTCAGTTAACACCTACAGACTAATTGACTCTGCCAGTGCGATGTACGTCCATGCCAAAAACTAAAAATCTTTTCCACTTTAAGGCACAAACCTGATGAGTGGAAGGCTTCCTGGTAGCTTCAATCACATCTGACACTCCAGTCTGAAAGTTTGGTGCAATAAGTGAACCTTCCTCAGGAGCTACATCTTAAAATGAAAACATCTGTACCCAAATTGCGAGGAACTTCCAACAGGAAGCCTTTCTGTGCTGCTAGGGACCTTACAACTTAAAAGCATACCCTTCTCAACCAACAAGGAGCAATATAAACAAACGGTCATTCTTCTCTGAACTTGGTAGTAAGGAGTGGAACTAATGAGAATGGCAGGGAGACATACAGGAACCTTCCATGCACTGGGAGACAGAATGCATCTACTGTTATTTCCCCCATCATAAAGTGAGTAGAGGAGAAAAAAGAAATGCATTTTCATAAGTTGCAAACAGGCGAGTACTAGAGTGCTCCACTTCCAGCAAAATCTCAGACATAGCCTCTGTGATTGGGATTCTAGGTCAAGGTTGCAGGCCCAGCTCACATTACTGTCCACCTACTCACCACCACCACAGGAATTTGAACTGCTGAAGGAAGGATGGTTTTAACTGTGGCTCAAAACAATATGAGCACAGCTTCTTTGAACAGGTGCTATAAACCTTGTTCCCTGCTTGGTATGTAACACACTGCGATCTGACTGGCTGATCAGAGAGAGACCCAGGAAAAAGCAGCTCCTCCAAGGCCTAGGATCAGAAGTACATCATGAGCTCCAACTGGCTGATGCAGATGCAATCCATGCATTGTTAGGGAGTCAAGGTGAGCTCCCCAGTCAGCAAGTTAAGCATCCATAGTTATGATCTGTGAAAGGCTAAGATGCAGAAACAAAGACCTACCACAATACCTGTGAAGAAAAGTTCAGTATTCTACGGCTCTGCAGTATGGGTCCAATACCAACAGAAGGTCTGTGAGCTTCAAAGTCACTGACACTTCCATCTTCAGGGCGGCGCAGTGGTGCAGCGGTTAATGCTGTCGCCTCACAGCAAGAGGTTCTGCGGTTCAATTCTCGGCTGGGGTGCCTTCTGTGCGGAGTTTGCATGTTCTCCCTGCGCTTGCGTGGGTTTCCTTCGGGTACTCTGTTTCCTCCTACATTTTACAGACACGCTTCTGGAGCATTTCTCCCTGGGCCTCCATTGAAAACAGGATCTGTGGAACCTAGTTGGACTTTCCCGATCAACAAATGTTAAATAAACAAACAAATAAATAAATAAATAAAATTCAGGCATGGAAGCACATCATGAAGACTGTGGCAGCTATCAAAGTCCAAAAGGTGAAGAACAGTCTGGGCATGGACCCTGATTTGCGATCTCACCAAAAAAGAGCCAAGCCATTACCTCCTGTCCCCTTTCCAAAAGCAAATAAAAGTGACACTGTTGAGTGTCTAACTCCATTCCAATGAAGAATTTCCTCTAAGCCAAGATCAGACAGTACTTCTTCCAATTTATGGTAAACCCTAACACATAAATCCATGGAAGTACACATAGGAAAAATGCCTCACAGGAATCCCTGTAAAGGCTACAGGAACCAATCATCTAAGTATAGAATACCATGAGACAGCTCTCCTGTAAGGCATTAATCACCATGGTTAATACCCTATTAAAGACTCCTGAACTACGTGAAGCACAAATGGCAGAACTTTATACTGGCAATGATTCTTACAAAAAATGAACAGAACGAGACTCCTGCAGGGACTCCAAACACTGTGTCAAAAGGCATCCATTATATCCACAGACACATTCTAGACCTCCCCTTAAACTAAGTGTCTAATTCCCTGCAGAGTAACTAACCATCTGGCATCATATGTACTGGATGTGCTGGTTTAAGCTGCTGAAGCACAGAATGGGATAAAACTTGTCTACCACCCCACTCCAGACCAAGAAAAACAGGGGAGTAAAACCCTGACCCTTCTCCAACATTGGGATATAGCCTTTATGACTCCTATGTCCTAAAAGATGCCATGAAAAGGACAGATCCATTATTCTAGCCCTCTCTGATGGAGAAGCTATGAGCTACAGAAAGTAGGCAAAAATGGTGAAGTATAGAACTCACTGAACCCTCACAATTCTTCTCTAAGCAGAAGCAAACTTGGGGAATCATCCACCAACTGTCTTTCTAGATTGCCTGCCCCTTATGTTAATTTGACCATATATCTCCTTCCCTCTCCTTCACTGGCTGGTGTGAGTAAGCACAAAATTCTCATTTTGTCAAATCACTCCTCTTCAACTATTTAAATTCATTGGCCATCCCACTAAATTCCATAGTACCAGAATACAAAAGTGCCCACCCCCTTTCAATCTCTCTTGCTCTTTTAAAAATAGTGGCTCTCCACTTAGACAGCTAACATTTAAGTCACCCACTTTCATATCTAAGTGCTTAGGGCATACTGCAGTGTTTAGTTTAAACCATTTTTTTTCATCTTACCTTTAAACATCTATTTAAGACCACCAGTTATTGGAGAGCCCACATTCTGCCTCTCAACAGTCATCTTCGGATTAATGCTTCTGTTTTCTCCTAATGAGAGAAGGAGTAGAGGGACATTATTTCCTGGAGACTGCTGATCACCAGAAAACCTAATAACTGCTTTATAGGTGACAGGTTGGAATCTGTTGTGAGAGAAGGTGCAGAGTGCATTGATTTCTGACCGTTTCTGGTTGGAGAGTGTCTGTGCTTAACGTTCCTGATCGGTCTAGTTGCTATTCAAGGCATCTTCCAGGAAGAGGCTACAAGCCTGCAGACCCTTACATTACCTGGGACATGACTGTGTGTGGATCATGAAACAGGCTGTGGCTTGCTTCTCATCTTGGAATTGTGAGAAAAGAAGCAAAAGAGCATTGTATCCCAACAGAGTGAAGCTGTGATGAGACCAGCATTAGTAGTAGCCAGGCAGTAGCCATTCATGTGACTCCCCTCTATTCATCATTCTTGACACGCTAATTCTTTGTTTTCAGTAAGTACTCCTCGTTTTATTTCTAACTTCAGAGTACCTGCCTAAATACTTCACCCTTAAATTTTCAGGCTCTACATAATACTTTCCTCTCAAGTGTTTGGCAGTGCTCTGTACAGACTCAGACACCTTGAGTGAAATTTTTCCTGTAAAAGCACAACTGAAATTTTTCCAATAACTAGTTGCACACAGGACAACTAGTTTGCAGTGACCAGCACTGTCCCCATAGTTGCAAATCGGATACTCCTGACAAGTGACTGATATTCACTCCAACTGTTAAATAAATAAAAAAGGGTCTGTTGCCATGGATATGAACTTTCCTACTGTCTCTGTTACTGGCTTGGTGGACAGCACACCAACAGGGCAAGGTTATAATGCCTTCCACACAAATTCAGGCCAGCTACTTCACAGGCAGGGACTAAAGGTGGAGGTGTCTCTATTTACATCAAAAATAAATATATTTCAAGGCTGGTCAAAAAGGACAATGCACTTGAGTAGCTCCATGTTCAAATCACCATAGGCAAAATCCAATACTACTTCCTTGCAAGCTACAGGTTCCCCCTCTATGACAGAGGAAACTCATACCATGTATTTAAACTCATTAGAAACAATGACCATCCAACCCAATACCATATTCATGGTTGACTTTAACCCACTAGTAACTGGGAATCCTATACAACACCAAACATACATGCACAGAAATTCCGATTTTGTAAACACAAACTCCCTGGACCAGATAGTCAATACACCAACCAGGGGTGCAACCACACTGGATCTGGTCCTCACTAATATGAGAGAGTGCAGCACACCCCCTACTATAATGCCTTCCTGGTAAGGTCAGACCACAAAATGGTCTCCGTTGAAGTAAAAATAAAACCTAGAACCCTCAACTAAACCTGGAATATTCAGGAACTATTCTAAGGCTAACCTCCTGCTATTAAGTCAGAACCTGGAAAAATTTCAACCCCCATAAACTCTGAGAAAGAATAGTTGTGTAAAATCTTACCATAACCATAGATGTCCTTCTCTTACATGTTGCAGTATTCCAGTTGTAGGATATCCTGCCCTCAGGCGAGTCGTACGTCGGCTCCTATACAAAAGCTTCAGCTTGGCTGTTGCAGCGTGAGTGGGATGTCAGATGCAAGGCCATAAATCAGGGGCCTTAAATGTGACGCCTGCACGCACAATCCTCAGAACCTGAAGGCCAGCAGGTAGAGAGGAAGGCCCAGCAGGAGGGACGCCAGTGGGTACAGGTGTGTGGCCTTGGTGTCATTTAGTAGATAAATTAGATCCAGGACTTAGTTGGGACTAAAGAAGCAAGTATATGTGGTAATGGTGGGTGGGAAGGAATACTGTGACATGGAAGAGAAGGACATCTATGGTTATGGTAAGATTTTACACAACTATTGTATGTCCTTCTATTCCTATGTTGCAGTATTCCAGTTGTGGGAGAGTACTACAGCTCTGTTGCATGAAAGGGAGGTGGATGCTGAAGAGGATTCTAAAAAGCCCTGTAGGATGGCCCTTGTGAATCCTGCTCTAGCTTTGGAAACTTGGTGCAGTTTGTAATGTTTGGTGATAGTGGATCAAGTGGCTGCTTTCATGATGGATGCAGTGTCCAGACCTCTCATGAATGCCTTGGAGGCAGACACCGCATAGTGGAATGGGCCTTTATTCCCACTGGAGGGTCTTTTCCATGGTGAGTGTAACAGAAACAAAACTTTCCTGATCCAGCAAGCAATGGTTTGTTTGGAGACTGCCTTGCCCAGGGCTCCTGGGTGAAGGGATACAAAGAGCTGCTTAGCTTTTCTAATAGTTCTGGTTTTGTCCAGGTAGAATCTAAGTTGCCTGTGCACATCCAAGGAGTGCAGTATCCTCTCCCCTTCATTAGTGGGGGAGAGAAAGAAAGTGGGTAAGTGGATAGATTGGTTTAGAAACACGTCATTGACCAGAAGGGATTGGTCCGCAGGGTGACTCTGTCTTTGTGAAAGGTGGTGTAGGGGGGGCAGACCATTAACGCCTGCAGCTGAGACCCTTCTGGCTGAAGTGATAGCCACCAGCAGGATGGTTTTCCAAGTACACATCTTTAAGGAAGAAGACCCAGCTTGTTCGAAAGGGTGCTGGGTTAGTTTTTCCAGGATGTAATTGAGGTCCCAGGGTGGAGGTATAGGTTTCTTTGGTGGCCTCATGTGTTAGACCCCTTTAAGGAAGAGCTTTACGTCGAGCCTGGCTAGCAAGGGAGGATTCCAGAGGCAAGCAGCCTGATATAGTGGAAAGGTGTACTTTCACTGAAGAATAAGAAAGTCTGCTTTTAATCAGTTGACACACCTAAGTGAAAACGGGGGGGGGGGGGGGCATTCACCGAACAGGGCTTGTTCAGACACCACTTAGTAAATCTTTCCCACTTAGCTAGGTAAGATTTTCTGGTGGTAGGTTTCCTTGCCTCCCTCAGGACTGAAAGCATGTCCGTCAGAGTAGTGGTGTCTGAAGGGGATCAAAAGTTTATCAAAGATTAGTACTAGGCTAATTGCCCTTATGGGCCATTTTAAGCCTATCCAATTACCCCCTGTGAGAATCAAACCCTGTACCTTGTGTCTGTACGGCAAACACCTTAACCATTATGCTAACCTCCTACCCACAGAGACACGGGTAACATCTGCAAGTGTGAATGAAGGAGAGTTCCTTTGTCTTGTGTCAGTAGGTCCACCTTGTAGGGTAACTTGTAGTGACTGTCCTTGGTTAGATTGAGAAGTAGGGGGAACCAGTGCTGCCTTGGCCAGTAGGGTGTCACTAACAAGATTTTTGGTTTGTCTTTCTGTATTTTCAGGACGACTTTCTGAATCATTGGAAAGGGGGGGGGGCATACAGAAACTTCCCCTCTCAAGAGATGCAGAAAGCATCCATTCTCCAAGCTAGAAGTGAGTGCATCTTTGAGCAGAAGGTCTGCAGCTGCCTGTTCTGGGGGGAGGCAAACAGGTCTACTTGTGGAGTACCCCACCAGTGGACTATGTCTAGGAAGACCCCGCCCCCGTCCAGCATACATTTGTGCTGTGGTGAGGAGGTCCTGCTTAGGAGGTCTGCTTGTTTGTTGTCCTACGAGGGGATGTAGGTCGCCTGCAAGACCAGGTTTTGGCGACAGGCTAGGTCCCATATCAGCAGGGTCAGCCTGCAAAGCTGGTAGGCCATTGTTCCTCCCAGTTTGTTGAGATACCACATAGCCGTGGTGTTCTCGGTCACTATCAGGAGGACCCTTGGGACCAGAAGGGGAATAAAAGTCCATAAGGCTAAGAGGACAGCTGTCACTTCCCTGATACTGATGTGCTTGCTCTGTAGAGAAGGGTGCCAATTTTCCTAGACCCTGTAGGATGCCAGAGTTGCACCCCAACCTGAATCTGAGGCATCTGTATGCATTGTTTGGGTTGGGGTGGGTGGTTGCAGTGGAAGTCCCATGTTTAGATGGACTTGCTGGATCCACCAGCTGATTTCTTTCTTCAGACAGGGAAGGAGAGGAATATCCTGTTCTAAGGGATGTAGGCATTGGGACCAAATGTTTTTGAGGTACCACTGTAGCTTGCGCATATGCATCCTGGCCAGTAGTAGCATGGGGATCGTAGCTGCCATTAAAGCCCAGGAGACACAGGAATTGTCTTGCCGTCACCCGCCACCTTCTGAGAATGGAAGATTTCCTAGAAGTGGGCAGTCAGGGATAAAACCTTGTCCTGTCGAAGAGAGGCCTTCATTTTGTCCGTCCTGATTTTGCAGCCTAGGAAATTCTTGTCCTGGCCTGGGTTCAAGGAGGACTCTGGGAGGTTGACAGTAAACCCTAGATTTTGCAGAAGGGACATGGTGAAGAGCAGATGCCTTGAGAAGGGTATCTTTGGACTCTGCTAGTATTAAGATGTCATCCAGATAAGGATAAATCTGGATTCCCTGCATTCTGCAGAAGGCAATTGCTGGAGCTAGGCACTTTGTAAAAACAAGGGGCAGTGGATAAACCAAAGGGCAAGGAGTAAATTGGAAATGAGAGGATGGTCCCGAGAAATGTAGAAACTGTCTGTGGGAAGTCCTGATGGGTATGTGAAGGTAGGCTTCTTTTAGGTCTATGGGTGGTCATGAAAGCTCTGGGTGGAATACGATGCAGTAGAGTGGGAAGTGACAGCATTTAGAAGGAGGGTACCTGAAGATGTAGGTTTAGAAAGGAGAGATCTAAAATGGGTCTGCAAGGGACATCTTTTTTTGGGGATCAAGAAGAGATGAGAGTAGAATCCCTTTCCTTCCTGTCCTGAGGGGACAGGTTCTATGGTGCCTAGCTTTAGAAGTTCTGACAAGACCTGTGGTAGGAGATGAATTTGGTTTTTGGGAGGAAAAGGAATACTTCTCTTGGGTGTTTTTTTCTTTCCAGGATAGGAAGTACCCTTTTTGGATCTGTGGTGATGGCTTGCCAGAGGGGGAGACTGTGTGGAAGGCGTGCAGAGAGAGGAAGGTGGGCCAGGCAATCACGCATAAATCGGACCTCCCCTATCCTGAAAGGGTTGTCTGGGTTGAGGAGGTGGTACATTAGGTCTGGACGAAGAAGGCCTTCCTGCCCCTCTTCTAGACCTGGAAGAGGAGGTGGCTGGCTGAAAAAGGTTGCGTCTTGTAGTTCCTGTAGTATTTGGGAATGGGGGACAGCAGCAGGTGCTTGATGTCCTGTAATTCTTTACTTTTTTCCTGCAGATTTTTGAAGAGCCCTGCAGATTGTTTTCCAAAGAGGAAGTTGTGATCCGGGGGGGGGCGTCTTAAGATTTTGGACTTGAAGTCCTCAAGTAGATTCTGCAATCTTAGCCAGGAATATATCCTAAGGACAGAAGCAGATACTGCAGAGCGGACAGATGCTTCTGCAGCATCGTAGCTGCATCTGACTGAGTGCCTGACTACTTGCTGAGCCAAGGACAGCTTGGAGGCCATGTCAGCCTTAATGGGAATATCAGGCATATAGGCCAGCATGGAGGAGGCCTGAGACACTAAGTCTAGAGCATATTTAGTCATGTGGGTCTGATAATTTATGGCTCTAAATGCCAAAGTGGAGTATATGTAAACTTTCTTTCCCATCCTATCCATGTATTCGCTATTTTTATCAGTGAGTAGGAGGGAGGCGGAAGGCAGCAGCCTGGACTGTTTATCAGGAGCAGTGGCAATAACAGCTGGGGTTACCCCTCTGGCACTTTATAGAAGCAGTCAGAGCACTTGGGGGCCAGAGGCTGGGAATCTGGGGCCTTAGAGGCTGAATTAAAGGCATCCATGTAAGCAGGAATCACTGGAAGGACCACTGAGTGGGAGGGTGATTCCACTTGAAACAGCTCAAAGTACCTCTTTTGGGTGTCAGTCATTTGGGAAGCATCCCATTTGAAGTAATATTTCATCTTGGTGATGGTCTTACCAAAGGTAATATCCTCAGGGAGTCAGGGGGGAATCCCCTTCTACAGATTCTTCATCAGGGGAGTAATACTCATGGGGAGAGGCCATCTGAGATGTGTAAGAAATGGAGTCCTCTGAGGAAAAGGAAGAATCATGCTCTTCCTCCCTAACCTGAGAGGTTATGGGTGGGAGGGAAGAGGCAGAAGCAGGCCTATGGCTCAATAAAGGCAAAGTAGAGGGGTCTGAGGCTGAAGGCCTAAGGGCCATGAAGGCCTGCATAAGTGAGGAAGTGAAAGCCTGCCAATCTGGAAAGGTTTCTTGAGAAAGAGGAAGTGTGCTTGTTTTTTTGTTTCTTTTTGGCCGGGGTGGAGGTAGGGACCAGCCTGGCATCCAACTTAGAAGACAACATTTCCGAAGCCTGGATCCCGGTCGGAGGTACCACAGAATCTGGTCCCCCCTCGACATTGATGGTAGTCGGTGTCTGGGTAAGCTCCGGGGACGTGCCGGTCATTGGCTGTGCAACGGCTTCCTCAAGTGTCGTTGTTGAAGTCATTGGAACCACCAAGCGCTCAACTCCTAGACTGGCAGTTGGCGGGTGCATTGGAAAGCAGAGCGGCAGGCAAGGAAGGCCTAGGAATCTTGGCCTTCTTTCACGGAGGTTCGTGTTCGGCCTCTGATGCAGGATCCATTCTAAGAGCTAACCGTTTCAGGCTCCGGTTTTCTAGGTAAAGGTTTAAGGCAGCCAGATGGCTGCGCAGGGTCTTCGGCACAAATGATTGACAAAGCAAGCAGGAGGAATGGTCGTGCTCCCAGCCTAAGCAAAAAACACACATATCATGGGCGTCTTTATGGGGTATCTGGCGCCCACATTGGCACTTTCCCTTTTTACCTGTCATAAGCTAAAGGCTACAACAACCAAGCCTAGGCAATAACAGTTAGCAAAACAAGAAAAAATCGAAACCCAAGGGGTTACTTAGCTGTATTGATGCGACGTCTGTGAAAGAGCAATCGTACAATGTGTAGGTCATCTCCGGCTGAAAAGTTCTGAGGATTGCATGTGCAGACGTCACATTTAAGGCCCCTGGTTTATGGCCTTATGCCTGATGTCCCATGCACGCTGCAACAGCCAAGCTGAAGCTTTTTTATAGGAGCCGACGTATGAGTTGCCTGAGGGCAGGAAATCCCACAACTGAAATACTGCAACATAGGAATAGAAGGACATCACTGCTGCCTATGCAGAACTGTTCACAGAAACCCTGTACAAGCACGTTAATAGCTGCACAGAGGCAGCTGTACCCACCAGGAAGAAGTACGCAATTAACTAAAAAAAACAAGCCACCAAGGTGGAATTACAAAAAATCAATAGGCTTTATAACAGGAGGAAGAAATTCATGGCAAAAATGAGGAGGTGCAGCACCCATCAGGATAAAAGCACTCTCTTCAAACTAAACAAACAGCTCAGAGGACAAATGAAGTCTACCAAAGCCAAATTTGAGGTAAGTTTGGCCTCCCAGGCCAAGGACAACCAAAAAGCATTCTTTAGCTATGTTCACAACCTTAAAGGCAATACCCAATTGTGTGCAGAGCTCATTGTAAATGGAGCTACCTGTACTGAGTCAGAAGATATAGCAAACCTCCTGGTTGATAAATTCAGCTCCAACTTTACCCCCCCCACAACCTTCGCTCAGGAAAAATTATCAAATATAACTCCCCCTACCTGTCATTAGAGCACAGGTCCTTAATGATTTCTCTAAGACCAAGAACACTGCATCAATGGGCCCAGACAATATCCCAGGATGCCTTCTAGATAGCATGAAGTGACCCTATCAGCGCCTCTGGTATTACCATTTAACTGTAGCCTCCAAACAGGCTTCGTGCCTCATCAATGGAGAAAGGCAAGTTACCCTCTGCACAAAGGTGGGCCATCTACAGTCCCTGGAAACTACAGACCCACAAGTCTTACTAGTCTTGTATATAAAGCCATGGAAAGAATTATCATGGAGATGATCAACAGAGATATAGTAAACCTCCAGACAATTAATCCAACCCAGTTTGGTTTCGTCGAGGGCAGATCATGCATACTCAACCTGGGTGACTTCTTTGAGAAGGTCACCAAAGTAACAGATGAGGGCAAAATCATTCACACTGCCTACCTTGACCTGGCCAAGGCATTTGACACAATATCCCACCCGGGCATTATTGACAAACTCAAGAGGTTAAGTACAAACCAGTATGGCACTCTGTGGATAGCCAAATGGCACACCGATAGGACCCAGGAAGTTAGAACTGGTGAGTCCACCTCTACAGAGAGACCAGTCAAAGTGAAGTCCCTCAGGGGTCAATCCTTGGACTTGCTCCTTTTTGGCATTTACTTTTCAGAAGTCAAGGCCAATGTCAGTGGTCTCTGGCTGTCTAAATTTGTAGACGATTGCAAATAAGGAGCCGTCACTGAATCTCACACTGACACAAATGTTCTATAGGAGGGGCTGACACAGACAAACAACTGGTGTCAGAGCCATGGACTAAAATTAAATGCCAAGAAATGCAGAATAATATTCTTTGGGAAGCCATCCATCCCTGGTAAGTATCATATCGACAACAGAGTTGACCCAGTAGTCAGGCGCTTAGACACACACACAGATAGTTATCAAGCCTTTGACCAACATGTATTTACAGTGGTGAAGAAATCGTTCTACGCTGCACAACTTATAAACAAAGGTTGTTGTATCTTTCGGTTTTTCCAAGTTAGGGGTCACCACAGCGGAACTCCGGTCCGCTAATGATTGGCAGTAGATTTTTACATGCCGAGTTGCCAGCTCTGATGCACAACCTTCAACGAAGGTACGCCCGTTCACGCATGTCTCCACACAGAAGACGCTCTAGCTGAGAATCGAACAGGACAACATCTTACTGTGAGGCGACAACTCTACCGCAGCACCACCACCCCAGTTAACTTATAAACAAAGGTATGGCATCTAAATCCAAGGAAATCATTCTTCCACTGTATTCTGCATTCATCAGACCTTTCACGGAGTACAGTAACCCCTTTGGTATGTACCAAACCATGCATATCTAACAACTGGAACGTCCACAGAGGTTCCTCACTAAAAGAATACAGGGCACAAGTAAAATGTCCTATGCAGACCACCTCAAGGCCCTATCCCTGTATTGTCTCCTACAGGCTTTTGACGGGAGATCTATGCCTGGCATATAGGGCATTGTCAGACCCCACTCTGACGGACCTCCTGCATTTCCACAAAACAAAGAGCACCAGAATTAACAGTTCTATAGGACCTGCTGGAGAGAGAGGTATGTATCCCAGAGACTACTCAGTCTATGGAACAGGCTCCCCACCCTTTTGAAGCAGAGTTCCTTCCTTCCTCAGAACTTGTCTGAGATTTGGGATACATGGTTAGGCTTAAAAAGGCCCTTGTGGTCTTTAGTAAACACCTATGAACCAATGATCAGTTCTATGCTCTAGTCAAAGTCATGGCCAATGGAAGAACTTCATGCTGGGTGCATTTACCAGTAACATGGGGAGCCATGGCAACCCTTGTACACCAAGGAGGCTTCTTCCTCTTTTGGCAGGGGAAATGGTAAAAATGTCTGAAGGGGGCTCACAGAGGGCTTAAAAATGGGGCAGGGCCAGCTTTTTTTTTTTTTCAGAAGACAATCGACCAGGTGCTGAGCAAGTTTAGCCAAAGAGCAAAATTCTCACAAAGTGGATATCTGAGAACTTATTCCTGACGGCTTCCTTGAATGAGGACAATCTCAAGCATGCCACCCTGCATAGATACAACCCCCACCTTCTTCAGATAAAGCTAAAGTATCAAAGTCAAAAAGACAATAGAAGTCACAGTATCTCATACCACAGACATTGACAGGATCCTGCAAACATCTTGTTCAATCCAGAATCAGGCAGATACTTGAACTCCTCCAGCCCTTTCATCCCAAGGTAACATCAGCCCAGAATTAGGAAGGTCCGACAGTTACTCCAGTCCATTTGTCACAACGTGGGCCTGGAAATAGGACAGATGTGATGACTGTTCCAAGCCTCATTCTGGTACAGATTTCCTTCAGGTTGCTCAATACATTACTCATCACAGATGCCAGAGCTTTACTGCTTCAATCTTTCACTGACTGCACTTATTTTAGTACTCCAAATAGAGCCAATTTGTGTGGGCTCAAAATCTATTAATTCACAGGGATTCCAAGAGCAGCTCTCAAGAAAAAAATGAGACTTTGCTTTTTCTCCAAACTGTACTGACCTCATAATGAGAGCATAAAAACAACGGGATTGTGTGGGTGAAACCTCAATGGAGGATGCAGGAGCTTGTTCCACCCAAAAAATGCCTTCTTGGCACTTTTGCTGCCTACAACAGCATAAAACCACTCCAGCTCCCATGCTTAGGCTTTTGTATGTTAGGGTATTGCTTTCATGTAATTTCATCTAAGGTATATAGTTTTTCAGTAGATTACCTCTGATCAGACACAGTGGGAGTTCTTGTTGACACTGCAGAGACAATGTAACTCAAATACTTAGGAATGAAATGTGTGAACTGGTGAATATAAGCTAAACCTGAGACTGGCACATCTCAAAGTACTCCTCTTTCCTCAAAATAGAGTGCTCTTAGTGTTTGCATATATATAAAAGTAACAACAATAACATACAGGGCAAAGCGAGGCAAAATCCCCCTGCAAAAATGCATGGAGGTGCAACAGCAACTTGCAATTTGTTTATTTGTTTCACAGTACTGGATACTGCACATCCTTTTTGATGCCCCAACTATCTCTCAGAAGAGTAAACTCTCTTGTCACATCATTCCAAAACTTTACACTTCTGGTCTTCAGTACTTATGCTTGCCATTCTCTATGGTAGGGACTCTGACTGCAAGGATAATGGCTTCCTGCTCCAAGCATGCAACTCTCACAGGGGTTCTCTGCTCCTTAACATTACAAAACAGTTGCTGTCACGGTCAATTTCCTGAGGAGCTGGGGGGGGGGGGCACCCAGTAAGAGGTCATGCTGAGAGGATCCAGGCAGAACAACTAGGGTATGCAGGGGATAAGTGGATGCAGGGGGCAGGATAGAAACTCTGCCACATTCTTCTTGGGGAACAGGAGAAAGGCCAGTTTAATCTGGTCCTCAAACTAAACAGCATCTCTAAAGGAGGGCCTATCCAGAGAAGCAGGACAGACAACTTAACCTTGTCCACTTCAGGTGCAGCAGCTCTGAAACTCTTCAAATTCTCACAGAATACTGAAGATAAGGAAGCAACACAACCTCCACTACCACATGTGTGAGTTCATGTAGGTGCAAATGCATAAAGTGGCACCAGCGGATTTGGAAACCAACTTTGGATCACATACCTGGCAAAAGCAGAACTATGTGGAAGGAGGCCTGTAAGGGTTTCAAACTGAATTCCATACTGAAATGAAGATCCAACTGTGATACACATCTTCCTAATTAGTAGAACTAAAGTGAGTTGACTGGATAGACTCTACTCAGATGGAGCCTGCTAGCCCATGAGGGCTTGGCATCAGACCCAGAAGAAAACCCTGTAGTCCCAAGCAAAGATCCAAGACAGGATCACTCAAGAGATTAATCTGTAAGATAAGACAGGCTACCCAGGGACTTCATCCAATTATCCTAAAACATGGTCAAGCACAGGGATGCAATCACATTCATCCTCAGTCAGTCCTCAACTAAGGCCCCAACTTGGGTTTTAACACCTTCTAGTCAAGGGTCACCAGACCTCTTAACTGTCCCTATATTTGCAGGAACATTCTTATTTTTAGGCCTGATTTGTGGTGTTCTTTTTTGTAGGCATATCCTTATTTTCAGGCTTAATTTACCCCTTCGCACATTCTTCTAAAACCTCCCTCATCACATATGATTTCTGAAGTCTTCTAGTACACATAAAACCAAACTACATGACCAGCACACTAATGGCAACAATAATTTAAATAAAGAGGACAAACATCTTACAACACTTTTTTCTGAAGAAAAAATAAATGACGTGTGGTAGACTTTTGCAATACAGTTCATTAAGGTCTACAGATTTCACATTGTCTGATAATGTGCTTATATTGTTCCATCATTTTTGTCATGTCTGTTTTTCACATGTGCTTTTTGAGTAGTATCTCATACTCCTAGTGAAATATCTCTCAACCTCTTAGAGTAAGAAATCTGGACAAAGCCATAAGGAAAATGGGACAAAGGCCTAAAAGTAAGGATAATTGTTAAACATTGTTCTTACAAACTTAGAAAGTGGCTAGAATAACAGGTTTTGGATTAGCGTGGATTTTCTGATGGGTATGAAGTCTGAAATTCAAATGTCTGTCATTATTTTTTAACTTTAATCTTTAATAATTTGGCAGTGATTTGCCAGAAAACCACAAATATGTGAAAATGGACCAAAAATATGAAGCAAAAATCTGGACATTCTGCGAAAATCTGTACAGTTGAGAGGTACAATCAGGAAGAGTTATGTGCTATTTGGTATACAAAGTTTATGCTAATTAGATATCCAGATTTTTTTAGCTGGATGTTCCTATTTTTCAAGGATTTTTGTCCCTATTTTCAATGTCAGCAGGTTGAAAGAGGTAGGAGACTCACCTCATAATGTCAAATTTTGAGGGGAAGAAGGCAGATGAACACAGATTTACTTTGAAGATGTACAGGATTCTAAGAACAGCAAAACACATGGGGCTGTGAGGATGACCTGCATTGTCAGTCTCAAAGCAAAAACCCT